>NW_027254482.1:142993-342025 GCF_044704955.1 Pristiophorus japonicus
ATGGGATTGGGGGTAGTGTGCTGACGTGGATTGAGAACTGGTTGTCAGACAGGAAGCAAAGAGTAGGAGTAAATGGGTACTTTTCAGAATGGCAGGCAGTGACTAGTGGGGTACCGCAAGGTTCTGTGCTGGGGCCCCAGCTGTTTACATTGTACATTAATGATTTAGACGAAGGAATTGAGTGTAATATCTCCAAGTTTGCAGATGACACTAAGTTGGGTGGCAGTGTGAGCTGTGAGGAGGATGCTAAGAGGCTGCAGGGTGACTTGGACAGGTTAGGTGAGTGGGGCAAATGCATGGCAGATGCAGTATAATGTGGATAAATGTGAGGTTATCCACTTTGGTGGTAAAAACAGAGAGACAGACTATTATCTGAATGGTGACAGATTAGGAAAAGGGGAGGTGCAACGAGACCTGGGTGTCATGGGACATCAGTCATTGAAGGTTGACCATGCAGGTACAGCAGGCGGTGAAGAAGGCAAATGGTATGTTGGCCTTCATAGCGAGAGGATTTGAGTATAGGAGCAGGGAGGTCTTACTGCAGTTGTACAGGGCCTTGGTGAGACCACACCTGGAATATTGTGTTCAGTTTTGGTCTCCTAACCTGAGGAAGGACATTCTTGCTATTGAGGGAGTGCAGCGAAGGTTCACCAGACTGATTCCCGGGATGGCTGGACTGACATATGAAGAAAGACTGGATCGACTGGGCTTATATTCACTGGAATTCAGAAGAATGAGAGGGACCTCATAGAAACGTATAAAATTCTGACGGGACATAGAAACATAGACATCGAAACATAGAAAATAGGTGCAGGAGTAGGCCATTCAGCCCTTCGAGCCTGCACCACCATTCAATGAGATCATGGCTGAACATGCAACTTCAGTACCCCCTTCCTGCTTTCTCTCCACACCCCCTTGATCCCCCGAGTAGTAAGGACTACATCTAACTGGACAGGATAGATGCAGGAAGAATGTTCCCGATGTTGGGGAAGTCCAGAACCAGGGGCTCACACAGTCTAAGGATAAGGGGTAAGCCATTTAGGACCGAGATGAGGAGAAACTCCTTCACCCAGAGAGTGGTGAACCTGTGGAATTCTCTACCACAGAAAGTAGTTGGGGGCCAGTTCACTAAATGTATTCAAAAAGGGGAGTTAGATGAGGTCCTTACTACTCGGGGGATCAAGGGGTATGGCGAGAAAGCAGGAAGGGGGTACTGAAGTTGCGTGTTCAGCCATGGACTCATTGAATGGCGGTGCAGGCTAGAAGGGCCGAATGGCCTACTCCTGCACCTATTTTCAATGTTTCTAAGTCAGAATCTGGTGGATTCAAGTCCGACCCCAGAGACTTGAGCATAAAATCTAGTGCAGCACTGAGGTCGTGTTGCACTCGAGGTGGAGCGCTGGGGCCTGGAACTTTGTGGGCAAAGGTGCGGCCAATGAGGCGACAGGGGCCCAGGAGAGCCCAGGGCCCAGCACAGGCCAGCCCACCCTGTGCGATATGTGCGTGCAGCACAGCAGGTCTCCAGGTGGTCCTGGTTCAACCCTTGCCCCTGGACCAAGACCTCGCTCTGTCAAGCCCCGTGTGCTGGCTGGTGTTGCAACGGGTCACCCCCCCTCACGTTAAATTCATCCACCCACAGGCATCTTCCAAACGCCCCCACCACCCCCTCACCCAGCCCTCTCAACTGGAGTTCAGGACCTGCAACAGCGAGTCCTCCATTGAAACATCTGTGAACCCTGGTTTCCACAAGAGTCACCCTCCTCCGAGGGGGCGGCCCCGCGATGATGACGCTTGGAGATGCTGTCCCACAGATAAGAAGTTACCCCTTCGAGGCCCCGTCGGCCTTCTTGGGATGCCGCGATGTTTGACAAAGATCAGGGGACGTTTTGCCCCGGCCTCCTGGCCAACATTCAACCCTGAACCCGAACCGCGAAAACAGGCGGATTTAAGTCATCGTCTCATTGCTGCTTGCTGTGTCCAAACTGGTGGCCACATTTCCGACGTTATCGCAGTGACTGCGCTTCAAGAAGGACTGAATTAACCGAAAGCGCTTTGGGACATCCAGAGGTCATGGAAGGCACGATATAAACGCATGTCTTTTTTTACCATCCCCGCCCCCGCTCTCCGCCAACCCAGCTCCCACATTCAGGCAACGTTCCAGCCAGTTCTTGGCCCCCCGCGGAACTGATTTCTTCCGATGGCGGCTATTTATTGCTCCTCTTGTCCACTCTCATCCCGCCGACATCCTTGACTCTTCCAACACCCACGTGCCCCAACTGTTTGCGTTTCACCACGGACCCCAAACCCCTCTCCATCTCCATCCCCGAACCGGGACCAGCCTGAGCGCGTTCCAGTGCTTCCTTGGACAGAGGTCCGCTGCCCCATCCAACACGACCCTGCCCGGCCTGGCTCAGCTTGTCCTCACACTGACCAAACTCCTTTTGACTCCGCTCGCGTCCGCCGCGGTAAAGATGTTCCGAAGGGAACCCGCAGGCCTTTTCCCGAATATTGCGGGATATTTGTTGTTCCAGTCAAACTCGGGACCCCCACGCTCGCCTTTTTTCCGGCACATTGACGACGACATCAATGCCATTTCTTGCTCGAGCCCCTCGAGTCTGTTACACAGGAACAGGAGGAGGCCCATTCAGCCCCTCGAGTCTGTTACACAGGAACAGGAGGAGGCCCATTCAGCCCCTCGAGCCTGTTACACAGGAACAGGAGGAGGACCATTCAGCCCCTCGAGCCTGTTACACAGGAACAGGAGGAGGCCCATTCAGCCCCTCGAGCCTGTTACACAGGAACAGGAGGCCCATTCAGCCCCTCGAGTCTGTTACACAGGAACAGGAGGAGGCCCATTCAGCCCCTCGAGCCTGTTACACAGGAACAGGAGGCCCATTCAGCCCCTCGAGCCTGTTACACAGGAACAGGAGGCCCATTCAGCCCCTCGAGTCTGTTACACAGGAACAGGAGGCCCATTCAGCCCCTCGAGCCTGTTACACAGGAACAGGAGGAGGCCCATTCAGCCCCTCGAGCCTGTTACACAGGAACAGGAGGAGGCCCATTCAGCCCCTCGAGCCTGTTACACAGGAACAGGAGGAGGCCCATTCAGCCCCTCGAGCCTGTTACACAGGAACAGGAGGAGGCCCATTCAACCCCTCGAGCCTGTTACACAGGAACAGGAGGCCATTTCAGCCCCTCGAGTGTGTTACACAGGAACAGGAGGAGGCCCATTCAACACCTCGAGCCTGTTACACAGGAACAGGAGGCCCATTCAGCCCCTTGAGCCTGTTACACAGGAACAGGAGGAGCCCAGTCAACCCCTCGAGCTTGTTACACAGGAACAGGAGGAGGCCCATTCAACCCCTCGAGCTTGTTACACAGGAACAGGAGGAGGCCCATTCAACCCCTCGAGCCTGTTACACAGGAACAGGAGGCTCATTCAGCCCCTCGAGCCTGTTACACAGGAACAGGAGGCCCATTCAGTCCCTCGAGCATGTTGCACAGGAACAGGAGGAGGCCCATTCAGGCCCTCGAGCCTGTTACACAGGAACAGGAGGCCCATTCAGTCCCTCGAGCCTGTTACACAGGAACAGGAGGAGGCCCATTCAGCCCCTCGAGCCTGTTACACAGGAACAGGAGGACGCCCATTCAGCCCCTCGAGCCTGTTACACAGGAACAGGAGGCCCATTCAGCCCCTCGAGCCTGTTACACAGGAACAGGAGGCCCATTCAGCCCCTCGAGCCTGTTACACAGGAACAGGAGGCCCATTCAGCCCCTCGAGCCTGTTACACAGGAACAGGAGGAGGACCATTCAGCCCCTCGAGCCTGTTACACAGGAACAGGAGGCCCATTCAGCCCCTTGAGCCTGTTACACAGGAACAGGAAGACCATTCAGCCCCTCGAGCCTGTCACACAGGAACAGGAGGCCCATTCAGCCCCTCGAGCCTGTTACACAGGAACAGGAGGAGGCCCATTCAGCCCCCCGAGCCTGTTACACAGGAACAGGAGGAGGCCCATTCAGCCCCTCGAGCCTGTTACACAGGAACAGGAGGCCCATTCAGCCCCTCGAGTCTGTTACACAGGAACAGGAGGAGGCCCATTCGGCCCCTCGAGCCTGTTACACAGGAACAGTATCAGGTCCATTCAGCCCCTCGAGCCTGTTACACAGGAACAGGAGGCCCATTCAGTCCCTCGAGCTTGTTACACAGGAACAGGAGGCCCATTCAGTCCCTCGAGCTTGTTACACAGGAACAGGAGGAGACCCATTCAACCCCTCGAGCCTGTTACACAGGAACAGGAGGCCCATTCAGCCCCTTGAGCCTGTTACACAGGAACAGGAGGAGCCCAGTCAACCCCTCGAGCTTGTTACACAGGAACAGGAGGAGGCCCATTCAACCCCTCGAGCTTGTTACACAGGAACAGGAGGAGGCCCATTCAACCCCTAGAGCCTGTTACACAGGAACAGGAGGCTCATTCAGCCACTCGAGCCTGTTACACAGGAACAGGAGGAGGCCCATTCAGCCCCTCGAGCCTGTTACACAGGAACAGGAGGACGCCCATTCAGCCCCTCGAGCCTGTTACACAGGAACAGGAGGCCCATTCAGCCCCTCGAGCCTGTTACACAGGAACAGGAGGCCCATTCAGCCCCTCGAGCCTGTTACACAGGAACAGGAGGCCCATTCAGCCCCTCGAGCCTGTTACACAGGAACAGGAGGAGGACCATTCAGCCCCTCGAGCCTGTTACACAGGAACAGGAGGCCCATTCAGCCCCTTGAGCCTGTTACACAGGAACAGGAAGACCATTCAGCCCCTCGAGCCTGTCACACAGGAACAGGAGGCCCATTCAGCCCCTCGAGCCTGTTACACAGGAACAGGAGGAGGCCCATTCAGCCCTCCGAGCCTGTTACACAGGAACAGGAGGAGGCCCATTCAGCCCCTCGAGCCTGTTACACAGGAACAGGAGGCCCATTCAGCCCCTCGAGTCTGTTACACAGGAACAGGAGGAGGCCCATTCGGCCCCTCGAGCCTGTTACACAGGAACAGTATCAGGTCCATTCAGCCCCTCGAGCCTGTTACACAGGAACAGGAGGCCCATTCAGTCCCTCGAGCTTGTTACACAGGAACAGGAGGCCCATTCAGTCCCTCGAGCTTGTTACACAGGAACAGGAGGAGACCCATTCAACCCCTCGAGCCTGTTACACAGGAACAGGAGGCCCATTCAGCCCCTCGAGCCTGTTACACAGGAACAGGAGGAGCCCAGTCAACCCCTCGAGCTTGTTACACAGGAACAGGAGGAGGCCCATTCAACCCCTCGAGCTTGTTACACAGGAACAGGAGGAGGCCCATTCAACCCCTCGAGCCTGTTACACAGGAACAGGAGGCTCATTCAGCCACTCGAGCCTGTTACACAGGAACAGGAGGCCCATTCAGTCCCTCGAGCATGTTGCACAGGAACAGGAGGAGGCCCATTCAGCCCCTCGAGCCTGTTACACAGGAACAGGAGGCCCATTCAGCCCCTCGAGCCTGTTACACAGGAACAGGAGGCCCATTCAGCCCCTCGAGCCTGTTACACAGGAACAGGAGGCCCATTCAGCCCCTCGAGCCTGTTACACAGGAACAGGAGGCCCATTCAGCCCCTCGAGCCTGTTACACAGGAACAGGAGGAGGACCATTCAGCCCCTCGAGCATGTTACACAGGAACAGGAGGCCCATTCAGCCCCTTGAGCCTGTTACACAGGAACAGGAGGAGGCCCATTCAGCCCCTCGAGCCTGTTACACAGGAACAGGAGGCCCATTCAGCCCCTCGAGCCTGTTACACAGGAACAGGAGGCTCATTCAGCCCCTCGAGCCTGTTACACAGGAACAGGAGGCCCATTCAGTCCCTCGAGCATGTTGCACAGGAACAGGAGGCCCATTCAGCCCCTCGAGCCTGTTACACAGGAACAGGAGGTGGCCCATTCAGCCCCTCGAGCCTGTTACACAGGAACAGGATGCCCATTCTGCCCCTCGAGCCTGTTACACAGGAACAGGAGGCCCATTCAGCCCCTCGAGCCTTTTGCACAGGAACAGGAGGCACATACAGCCCCTCGAGCCTGTTACACAGGAACAGGAGGAGGCCCATTCAGCCCCTCGAGCCTGTTACACAGGAACAGGAGGCCCATTCAGTCCCTCGAGCCTGTTACACAGGGAACAGGAGGCCCATTCAGCCACTCGAGCCTGTTACACAGGAACAGGAGGCCCATTCAGCCCCTCGAGCCTGTTACACAGGAACAGGAGGCCCATTCAGCCCCTCGAGCCTGTTACACAGGGAACAGGAGGCCCATTCAGCCACTCGAGCCTGTTACACAGGAACAGGAGGCCCATTCAGCCCCTCGAGCCTGTTACACAGGAACAGGAGGCCCATTCAGTCCCTCGAGCCTGTTACACAGGGAACAGGAGGCCCATTCAGCCACTCGAGCCTGTTACACAGGAACAGGAGGCCCATTCAGCCCCTCGAGCCTGTTACACAGGAACAGGAGGCCCATTCAGCCCCTCGAGCCTGTTACACAGGAACAGGAGGCCCATTCAGCCCCTCGAGCCTGTTACACAGGAACAGGAGGAGGCCCATTCAGCCCCTCGAGTCTGTTACACAGGAACAGGAGGAGGCCCATTCAGCCCCTCGAGCCTGTTACACAGGAACAGGAGGAGGCCCATTCAGCCCCTCGAGCCTGTTACACAGGAACAGGAGGCTCATTCAGCCACTCGAGCCTGTTACACAGGAACAGGAGGCCCATTCAGTCCCTCGAGCATGTTGCACAGGAACAGGAGGAGGCCCATTCAGCCCCTCGAGCCTGTTACACAGGAACAGGAGGAGGCCCATTCAGCCCCTCGAGCCTGTTACACAGGAACAGGAGGCCCATTCAGCCCCTCGAGCCTGTTACACAGGAACAGGAGGCCCATTCAGCCCCTCGAGCCTGTTACACAGGAACAGGAGGAGGCCCATTCAGCCCCCCGAGCCTGTTACACAGGAACAGGAGGAGGCCCATTCAGCCCCTCGAGCCTGTTACACAGGAACAGGAGGCCCATTCAGCCCCTCGAGTCTGTTACACAGGAACAGGAGGAGGCCCATTCGGCCCCTCGAGCCTGTTACACAGGAACAGTATCAGGTCCATTCAGCCCCTCGAGCCTGTTACACAGGAACAGGAGGCCCATTCAGTCCCTCGAGCTTGTTACACAGGAACAGGAGGCCCATTCAGTCCCTCGAGCTTGTTACACAGGAACAGGAGGAGACCCATTCAACCCCTCGAGCCTGTTACACAGGAACAGGAGGCCCATTCAGCCCCTCGAGCCTGTTACACAGGAACAGGAGGAGCCCAGTCAACCCCTCGAGCTTGTTACACAGGAACAGGAGGAGGCCCATTCAACCCCTCGAGCTTGTTACACAGGAACAGGAGGAGGCCCATTCAACCCCTCGAGCCTGTTATACAGGAACAGGAGGCTCATTCAGCCACTCGAGCCTGTTACACAGGAACAGGAGGCCCATTCAGTCCCTCGAGCATGTTGCACAGGAACAGGAGGAGGCCCATTCAGCCCCTCGAGCCTGTTACACAGGAACAGGAGGCCCATTCAGCCCCTCGAGCCTGTTACACAGGAACAGGAGGCCCATTCAGCCCCTCGAGCCTGTTACACAGGAACAGGAGGCCCATTCAGCCCCTCGAGCCTGTTACACAGGAACAGGAGGCCCATTCAGCCCCTCGAGCCTGTTACACAGGAACAGGAGGAGGACCATTCAGCCCCTCGAGCCTGTTACACAGGAACAGGAGGCCCATTCAGCCCCTTGAGCCTGTTACACAGGAACAGGAGGAGGCCCATTCAGCCCCTCGAGCCTGTTACACAGGAACAGGAGGCCCATTCAGCCCCTCGAGCCTGTTACACAGGAACAGGAGGCTCATTCAGCCCCTCGAGCCTGTTACACAGGAACAGGAGGCCCATTCAGTCCCTCGAGCATGTTGCACAGGAACAGGAGGCCCATTCAGCCCCTCGAGCCTGTTACACAGGAACAGGAGGTGGCCCATTCAGCCCCTCGAGCCTGTTACACAGGAAAAGGATGCCCATTCTGCCCCTCGAGCCTGTTACACAGGAACAGGAGGCCCATTCAGCCCCTCGAGCCTTTTGCACAGGAACAGGAGGCACATACAGCCCCTCGAGCCTGTTACACAGGAACAGGAGGAGGCCCATTCAGCCCCTCGAGCCTGTTACACAGGAACAGGAGGCCCATTCAGTCCCTCGAGCCTGTTACACAGGGAACAGGAGGCCCATTCAGCCACTCGAGCCTGTTACACAGGAACAGGAGGCCCATTCAGCCCCTCGAGCCTGTTACACAGGAACAGGAGGCCCATTCAGCCCCTCGAGCCTGTTACACAGGGAACAGGAGGCCCATTCAGCCACTCGAGCCTGTTACACAGGAACAGGAGGCCCATTCAGCCCCTCGAGCCTGTTACACAGGAACAGGAGGCCCATTCAGTCCCTCGAGCCTGTTACACAGGGAACAGGAGGCCCATTCAGCCACTCGAGCCTGTTACACAGGAACAGGAGGCCCATTCAGCCCCTCAAGCCTGTTACACAGGAACAGGAGGCCCATTCAGCCCCTCGAGCCTGTTACACAGGAACAGGAGGCCCATTCAGCCCCTCGAGCCTGTTACACAGGAACAGGAGGAGGCCCATTCAGCCCCTCGAGTCTGTTACACAGGAACAGGAGGAGGCCCATTCAGCCCCTCGAGCCTGTTACACAGGAACAGGAGGAGGCCCATTCAGCCCCTCGAGCCTGTTACACAGGAACAGGAGGCTCATTCAGCCACTCGAGCCTGTTACACAGGAACAGGAGGCCCATTCAGTCCCTCGAGCATGTTGCACAGGAACAGGAGGAGGCCCATTCAGCCCCTCGAGCCTGTTACACAGGAACAGGAGGAGGCCCATTCAGCCCCTCGAGCCTGTTACACAGGAACAGGAGGCCCATTCAGCCCCTCGAGCCTGTTACACAGGAACAGGAGGCCCATTCAGCCCCTCGAGCCTGTTACACAGGAACAGGAGGAGGACCATTCAGCCCCTCGAGCCTGTTACACAGGAACAGGAGGCCCATTCAGCCCCTTGAGCCTGTTACACAGGAACAGGAAGACCATTCAGCCCCTCGAGCCTGTCACACAGGAACAGGAGGCCCATTCAGCCCCTCGAGTCTGTTACACAGGAACAGGAGGAGGCCCATTCAGCCCCTCGAGCCTGTTACACAGGAACAGGAGGAGGCCCATTCTGCCCCTCGAGCCTGTTACACAGGAACAGGAGGAGGCCCATTCAGCCCCTCGAGCCTGTTACACAGGAACAGGAGGAGGCCCATTCTGCCCCTCGAGTCTGTTACACAGGAACAGGAGCAGGCCCATTCAGCCCCTCGAGCCTGTTACACAGGAACAGGAGGACCATTCAGACCCTCGAGCCTGTTACACAGGAACAGGAGGCCCATTAAGCCCCTCGAGCCTGTTACACAGGAACAGGAGGAGGCCCATTCAGCCCCTCGAGCCTGTTACACAGGAACAGGAGGCCCATTCAGCCCCTCGAGCCTGTTACACAGGAACAGGAGGCTCATTCAGCCCCTCGAGCCTGTTACACAGGAACAGGAGGCCCATTCAGTCCCTCGAGCATGTTGCACAGGAACAGGAGGCCCATTCAGCCCCTCGAGCCTGTAACACAGGAACAGGAGGTGGCCCATTCAGCCCCTCGAGCCTGTTACACAGGAACAGGAGGCCCATTCAGCCCCTCGGGCATTTTGCACAGGAACAGGAGGCACATACAGCCCCTCGAGCCTGTAACACAGGAACAGGAGGTGGCCCATTCTGCCCCTCGAGCCTTTTACACAGGAACAGGAGGCCCATTCAGCCCCTCGAGCCTGTAACACAGGAACAGGAGGTGGCCCATTCTGCCCCTCGAGCCTTTTACACAGGAACAGGAGGCCCATTCAGCCCCTCGGGCCTTTTGCACAGGAACAGGAGGCACATGCAGCCCCTCGAGCCTGTTACACAGGAACAGGAGGAGGCCCATTCAGCCCCTCGAGCCTGTTACACAGGAACAGGAGGAGGCCCATTCAGCTCCTCGAGCCTGTTACACAGGAACAGGAGGAGGCCCATTCAGCCCCTCGAGCCTGTTACAGAGGAACAGGAGGCCCATTCAGCCCCTCGAGCCTGTTACAGAGGAACAGGAGGCCCATTCAGCTCCTCGAGCCTGTTACAGAGGAACAGGAGGCCCATTCAGTCCCTCGAGCTTGTTACACAGGAACAGGAGGAGGCCCATTCAGCCCCACGAGCCGGTTATACAGGAACAAGAGACCCATTCAGCCCCTTGAGCCTGTTACACAGGGAACAGGAGGAGGCCCATTCAGCCCCTCGAGCCTGTTACACAGGAACAGGAGGCCCATTCAGTCCCTCGAGCCTGTTACACAGGGAACAGGAGGCCCATTCAGACACTCGAGCCTGTTACACAGGAACAGGAGGCCCATTCAGCCCCTCGAGCCTGTTACACAGGAACAGGAGGCCCATTCAGCCCCTCGAGCCTGTTACACAGGGAACAGGAGGCCCATTCAGCCACTCGAGCCTGTTACACAGGAACAGGAGGCCCATTCAGCCCCTCGAGCCTGTTACACAGGAACAGGAGGCCCATTCAGTCCCTCGAGCCTGTTACACAGGGAACAGGAGGCCCATTCAGCCACTCGAGCCTGTTACACAGGAACAGGAGGCCCATTCAGCCCCTCGAGCCTGTTACACAGGAACAGGAGGCCCATTCAGCCTCTCGAGCTTGTTTCACAGGAACAGGAGAAGGCCCATTCTGCCCCTCGCGCCTCTTACACAGGAACAGGAGGAGGCCCATTCGGCCCCTCGAGCCTGTTACACAGGAACAGGAGGAGGCCATTCAGCCCCTCGAGCCTGTTACACAGGAACAGGAGGAGGCCCATTCAGCCCCTCGAGCCTGTTACACAGGAACAGGAGGCCCATTCAGCCCCTCGAGCCTGTTACACAGGAACAGGAGGCCCATTCAGCCCCTCGAGCCTGTTACACAGGAACAGGAGGCCCATTCAGCCCCTCGAGCCTGTTACACAGGAACAGGAGGAGGCCCATTCAGCCCCTCGAGTCTGTTACACAGGAACAGGAGGAGGCCCATTCAGCCCCTCGAGCCTGTTACACAGGAACAGGAGGAGGCCCTTTCAGCCCCTCGAGCCTGTTACACAGGAACAGGAGGAGGCCCATTCAGCCCCTCGAGCCTGTTACACAGGAACAGGAGGCCCATTCAGCCCCTCGAGTCTGTTACACAGGAACAGGAGGCCCATTCAGTCCCTCGAGCCTGTTACACAGGAACAGGAGGCCCATTCAGCCCCTCGAGCCTGTTACACAGGAACAGGAGGCCCATTCAGTCCCTCGAGCTTGTTACACAGGAACAGGAGGCCCATTCAGTCCTTCGAGCTTGTTACACAGGAATAGGAGGAGGCCCATTCAACCCCTCGAGCCTGTTACACAGGAACAGGAGGCCATTTCAGCCCCTCGAGTGTGTTACACAGGAACAGGAGGAGGCCCATTCAACACCTCGAGCCTGTTACACAGGAACAGGAGGCCCATTCAGCCCCTTGAGCCTGTTACACAGGAACAGGAGGAGCCCAGTCAACCCCTCGAGCTTGTTACACAGGAACAGGAGGAGGCCCATTCAACCCCTCGAGCTTGTAACACAGGAACAGGAGGAGGCCCATTCAACCCCTCGAGCCTGTTACACAGGAACAGGAGGCTCATTCAGCCCCTCGAGCCTGTTACACAGGAACAGGAGGCCCATTCAGTCCCTCGAGCATGTTGCACAGGAACAGGATGAGACCCATTCAGGTCCTCGAGCCTGTTACACAGGAACAGGAGGCCCATTCAGTCCCTCGAGCCTGTTACACAGGAACAGGAGGAGGCCCATTCAGCCCCTCGAGCCTGTTACACAGGAACAGGAGGAGGCCCATTCAGCCCCTCGAGCCTGTTACACAGGAACAGGAGGCCCATTCAGCCCCTCGAGCCTGTTACACAGGAACAGGAAGACCATTCAGCCCCTCGAGCCTGTCACACAGGAACAGGAGGCCCATTCAGCCCCTCGAGCCTGTTACACAGGAACAGGAGGCCCATTCAGCCCCTCGAGTCTGTCACACAGGAACAGGAGGAGGCCCATTCGGCCCCTCGAGCCTGTTACACAGGAACAGTATCAGGTCCATTCAGCCCCTCGAGCCTGTTACACAGGAACAGGAGGCCCATTCAGTCCCTCGAGCTTGTTACACAGGAACAGGAGGCCCATTCAGTCCCTCGAGCTTGTTACACAGGAACAGGAGGAGGCCCATTCAACCCCTCGAGCCTGTTACACAGGAACAGGAGGCCATTTCAGCCCCTCGAGTGTGTTACACAGGAACAGGAGGAGGCCCATTCAACCCCTCGAGCCTGTTACACAGGAACAGGAGGCCCATTCAGCCCCTCGAGCCTGTTACACAGGAACAGGAGGAGCCCAGTCAACCCCTCGAGCTTGTTACACAGGAACAGGAGGAGGCCCATTCAACCCCTCGAGCTTGTTACACAGCAACAGGAGGAGGCCCATTCAACCCCTCGAGCCTGTTACACAGGAACAGGAGGCTCATTCAGCCACTCGAGCCTGTTACACAGGAACAGGAGGCCCATTCAGTCCCTCGAGCATGTTGCACAGGAACAGGAGGTGGTCCATTCAGGCCCTCGAGCCTGTTACACAGGAACAGGAGGCCCATTCAGTCCCTCGAGCCGGTTACACAGGA
Organism: Pristiophorus japonicus; assembly: GCF_044704955.1. Lineage (NCBI taxonomy): Eukaryota > Metazoa > Chordata > Chondrichthyes > Pristiophoridae > Pristiophorus > Pristiophorus japonicus. Next base: position 155,814 of record NW_027254482.1, read on the forward strand.
ACAGGAGGAGGCCCATTCAGCCCCTCGAGCCTGTTACACAGGAACAGGAGGAGGCCCATTCAGCCCCTCGAGCCTGTTACACAGGAACAGGAGGCCCATTCAGCCCCTCGAGCCTGTCACACAGGAACAGGAGGCCCATTCAGCCCCTCGAGCCTGTTACACAGGAACAGGAGGCCCATTCAGCCCCTCGAGCCTGTTACACAGGAACAGGAGGAGGCCCATTCAGCCCCTCGAGCCTGTTACACAGGAAAAGGAGGCCCATTCAGCCCCTTGAGCATGTTACACAGGAACAGGAGGAGGCCCATTCAACCCCTCGAGCCTGTTACACAGGAACAGGAGGCCATTTCAGCCCCTCGAGTGTGTTACACAGGAACAGGAGGAGGCCCATTCAACCCCTCGAGCCTGTTACACAGGAACAGGAGGCCCATTCAGCCCCTCGAGCCTGTTACACCGGAACAGGAGGAGCCCAGTCAACCCCTCGAGCTTGTTACACAGGAACAGGAGGAGGCCCATTCAACCCCTCGAGCTTGTTACACAGCAACAGGAGGAGGCCCATTCAACCCCTCGAGCCTGTTACACAGGAACAGGAGGCTCATTCAGCCACTCGAGCCTGTTACACAGGAACAGGAGGCCCATTCAGTCCCTCGAGCATGTTGCACAGGAACAGGAGGTGGTCCATTCAGGCCCTCGAGCCTGTTACACAGGAACAGGAGGCCCATTCAGTCCCTCGAGCCGGTTACACAGGAACAGGAGGAGGCCCATTCAGCCCCTCGAGCCTGTTACACAGGAACAGGAGGAGGCCCATTCAGCCCCTCGAGCCTGTTACACAGGAACAGGAGGCCCATTCAGCCCCTCGAGCCTGTCACACAGGAACAGGAGGCCCATTCAGCCCCTCGAGCCTGTTACACAGGAACAGGAGGCCCATTCAGCCCCTCGAGCCTGTTACACAGGAACAGGAGGAGGCCCATTCAGCCCCTCGAGCCTGTTACACAGGAAAAGGAGGCCCATTCAGCCCCTTGAGCATGTTACACAGGAACAGGAAGACCATTCAGCCCCTCGAGCCTGTCACACAGGAACAGGAGGCCCATTCAGCCCCTCGAGTCTGTTACACAGGAACAGGAGGAGGCCCATTCAGCCCCACGAGCCTGTTACACAGGAACAGGAGGAGGCCCATTCTGCCCCTCGAGTCTGTTACACAGGAACAGGAGCAGGCCCATTCAGCCCCTCGAGCCTGTTACACAGGAACAGGAGGACCATTCAGACCCTCGAGCCTGTTACACAGGAACAGGAGGCCCATTAAGCCCCTCGAGCCTGTTACACAGGAACAGGAGGAGGCCCATTCAGCCCCTCGAGCCTGTTACACAGGAACAGGAGGCCCATTCAGCCCCTCGAGCCTGTTACACAGGAACAGGAGGCTCATTCAGCCCCTCGAGCCTGTTACACAGGAACAGGAGGCCCATTCAGTCCCTCGAGCATGTTGCACAGGAACAGGAGGCCCATTCAGCCCCTCGAGCCTGTTACACAGGAACAGGAGGTGGCCCATTCAGCCCCTCGAGCCTGTTACACAGGAACAGGAGGCCCATTCTGCCCCTCGAGCCTGTTACACAGGAACAGGAGGCCCATTCAGCCCCTCGAGCCTTTTGCACAGGAACAGGAGGCACATACAGCCCCTCGAGCCTGTTACACAGGAACAGGAGGAGGCCCATTCAGCCCCTCGAGCCTGTTACACAGGAACAGGAGGAGGCCAATTCAGCCCCTCGAGCCTGTTACACAGGAACAGGAGGCCCATTCAGCTCCTCGAGCCTGTTACACAGGAACAGGAGGAGGCCCATTCAGCTCCTCGAGCCTGTTACAGAGGAACAGGAGGCCCATTCTGCCCCTCGAGCCTGTTACACAGGAACAGGAGACCCATTCAGCCCCTTGAGCCTGTTACACAGGGAACAGGAGGCCCATTCAGTCCCTCGAGCCTGTTACACAGGGAACAGGAGGCCCATTCAGCCACTCGAGCCTGTTATACAGGAACAGGAGACCCATTCAGCCCCTTGAGCCTGTTACACAGGGAACAGGAGGCCCATTCAGTCCCTCGAGCCTGTTACACAGGGAACAGGAGGCCCATTCAGCCACTCGAGCCTGTTACACAGGAACAGGAGGCCCATTCAGCCCCTCGAGCCTGTTACACAGGAACAGGAGGCCCATTCAGCCCCTCGAGCCTGTTACACAGGGAACAGGAGGCCCATTCAGCCACTCGAGCCTGTTACACAGGAACAGGAGGCCCATTCAGCCCCTCGAGCCTGTTACACAGGAACAGGAGGCCCATTCAGTCCCTCGAGCCTGTTACACAGGGAACAGGAGGCCCATTCAGCCACTCGAGCCTGTTACACAGGAACAGGAGGCCCATTCAGCCCCTCGAGCCTGTTACACAGGAACAGGAGGCCCATTCAGCCTCTCGAGCTTGTTTCACAGGAACAGGAGAAGGCCCATTCTGCCCCTCGCGCCTCTTACACAGGAACAGGAGGAGGCCCATTCGGCCCCTCGAGCCTGTTACACAGGAACAGGAGGAGGCCATTCAGCCCCTCGAGCCTGTTACACAGGAACAGGAGGAGGACCATTCAGCTCCTCGAGCCTGTTACACAGGAACAGGAGGCCCATTCAGCCCCTCGAGCCAGTTACACAGGAACATGAGGCCCATTCAGCCCCTCGAGCCTGTTACACAGGAACAGGAGGAGTGTCATTCAGCCCCTCGAGCCTGTTACACAGGAACAGGAGGAGGCCCATTCAGCCCCTCGAGCCTGTTGTACAGGAACAGGAGACCCATTCAGCCCCTCGAGCCTATTACACAGGAACAGGAGGAGGCCCATTCAGCCTCTCGAGCTTGTTTCACAGGAAGAGGAGGAGGCCCATTCAGCCCCTCGAGCCTGTTACACAGGAACAGGAGGAGCCCGATTCAGCCCCTCGAGCCTGTTACACAGGAACAGGAGGAGGCCCATTCAGTCCCTCGAGCCTGTTACACAGGGAACAGGAGGAGACCCATTCAGCCCCTCGAGCTTGTTACACAGGAACAGGAGGAGGCCCATTCAGCCCCTCGAGCCTGTTACACAGGAACAGGAGGAGTGCCATTCAGCCCCTCGAGCCTGTTACACAGGAACAGGAGGAGGCCCATTCAGCCCCTCGAGCCTTATACAGGAACAGGAGACCCATTCAGCTCCTCGATCCTGTTACACAGGAACAGGAGGAGGCCCATTCTGCCCCTCGAGTGTGTTACACAGGAACAGGAGGAGGCCCATTCAACCCCTCGAGCCTGTTACACAGGAACAGGAGGCCCATTCAACCCCTCGAGCCTGTTACACAGGAACAGGAGGCTCATTCAGCCGCTCGAGCCTGTTACACAGGAACAGGAGGCTCATTCAGCCCCTCGAGCCTGTTACACAGGAACAGGAGGAGGCCCATTCAGTCCCTCGAGCCTGTTACACAGGAACAGGAGGAGGCCCATTCAGCCCCTCGAGCCTGTTACACAGGAACAGGAGGATGCGCATTCAGTCCCTCGAGCATGTTGCACAGGAACAGGAGGCCCATTCAGCCCCTCGAGCCTGTAACACAGGAACAGGAGGAGGCCCATTCAGCCCCTCGAGCCTGTTACACAGGAACAGGAGGAGGCCCATTCAGCCCCTCGAGCCTGTTACACAGGAACAGGAGGCCCATTCTGCCCCTCGAGCCTGTTATACAGGAACAGGAGGCCCATTCAGCCCCTTGAGCCTGTTACACAGGAACAGGAGGAGGCCCATTCTGCCCCTCGAGTCTGTTACACAGGAACAGGAGCAGGCCCATTCAGCCCCTCGAGCCTGTTACACAGGAACAGGAGGACCATTCAGACCCTCGAGCCTGTTACACAGGAACAGGAGGCCCATTAAGCCCCTCGAGCCTGTTACACAGGAACAGGAGGATGCGCATTCAGTCCCTCGAGCATGTTGCACAGGAACAGGAGGCCCATTCAGCCCCTCGTGCCTGTTACACAGGAACAGGAGGAGGCCCATTCAGCCCCTCGAGCCTGTCACACAGGAACAGGAGGCCCATTCAGCCCCTCGAGTCTGTTACACAGGAACAGGAGGAGGCCCATTCAGCCCCTCGAGCCTGTTACACAGGAACAGGAGGAGGCCCATTCAGCCCCTCGAGCCTGTTACACAGGAAAAGGAGGAGGCCCATTCTGCCCCTCGAGTCTGTTACACAGGAACAGGAGCAGGCCCATTCAGCCCCTCGAGCCTGTTACACAGGAACAGGAGGACCATTCAGACCCTCGAGCCTGTTACACAGGAACAGGAGGCCCATTAAGCCCCTCGAGCCTGTTACACAGGAACAGGAGGAGGCCCATTCAGCCCCTCGAGCCTGTTACACAGGAACAGGAGGCCCATTCAGCCCCTCGAGCCTGTTACACAGGAACAGGAGGCTCATTCAGCCCCTCGAGCTTGTTACACAGGAACAGGAGGCCCATTCAGTCCCTCGAGCATGTTGCACAGGAACAGGAGGCCCATTCAGCCCCTCGAGCCTGTTACACAGGAACAGGAGGTGGCCCATTCAGCCCCTCGAGCCTGTTACACAGGAACAGGAGGCCCATTCTGCCCCTCGAGCCTGTTACACAGGAACAGGAGGCCCATTAAGCCCCTCGAGCCTGTTACACAGGAACAGGAAGCACATACAGCCCCTCGAGCCTGTTACACAGGAACAGGAGGAGGCCCATTCAGCCCCTCGAGCCTGTTACACAGGAACAGGAGGAGGCCCATTCAGCTCCTCGAGCCTGTTACAGAGGAACAGGAGGCCCATTCAGTCCCTCGAGCTTGTTACACAGGAACAGGAGGAGGCCCATTCAGCCCCTCGAGCCTGTTTCCAGGAACAGGAGACCCATTCAGCCCCTTGAGCCTGTTATACAGGGAACAGGAGGCCCATTCAGTCCCTCGAGCCTGTTACACAGGGAACAGGAGGCCCATTCAGCCACTCGAGCCTGTTACACAGGAACAGGAGGCCCATTCAGCCCCTCGAGCCTGTTACACAGGAACAGGAGGCCCATTCAGCCCCTCGAGCCTGTTACACAGGGAACAGGAGGCCCATTCAGCCACTCGAGCCTGTTACACAGGAACAGGAGGCCCATTCAGCCCCTCGAGCCTGTTACACAGGAACAGGAGGCCCATTCAGTCCCTCGAGCCTGTTACACAGGGAACAGGAGGCCCATTCAGCCACTCGAGCCTGTTACACAGGAACAGGAGGCCCATTCAGCCCCTCGAGCCTGTTACACAGGAACAGGAGGCCCATTCAGCCTCTCGAGCTTGTTTCACAGGAACAGGAGAAGGCCCATTCTGCCCCTCGCGCCTCTTACACAGGAACAGGAGGAGGCCCATTCGGCCCCTCGAGCCTGTTACACAGGAACAGGAGGCCCATTCAGCCCCTCGAGCCTGTTACACAGGAACAGGAGGAGGACCATTCAGCTCCTCGAGCCTGTTACACAGGAACAGGAGGCCCATTCAGCCCCTCGAGCCAGTTACACAGGAACATGAGGCCCATTCAGCCCCTCGAGCCTGTTACACAGGAACAGGAGGAGTGTCATTCAGCCCCTCGAGCCTGTTACACAGGAACAGGAGGAGGCCCATTCAGCCCCTCGAGCCTGTTACACAGGAACAGGAGGCCCATTCAGCCCCTCGAGCCTGTTACACAGGAACAGGAGGAGGCCATTCAGTCCCTCGAGCCTGTTATACAGGAACAGGAGACCCATTCAGCCCCTCGAGCCTGTTATACAGGAACAGGAGACCCATTCAGCCCCTCGAGCCTATTACACAGGAACAGGAGGAGGCCCATTCAGCCTCTCGAGCTTGTTTCACAGGAAGAGGAGGAGGCCCATTCTGCCCCTCGAGCCTCTTACACAGGAACAGGAGGAGTGCCATTCAGCCCCTCGAGCCTGTTACACAGGAACAGGAGGAGCCCGATTCAGCCCCTCGAGCTTGTTACACAGGAACAGGAGGAGTGCCATTCAGCCCCTCGAGCCTGTTACACAGGAACAGGAGGAGGCCCATTCAGCCCCTCGAGCCTGTTATACAGGAACAGGAGACCCATTCAGCTCCTCGAGCCTGTTACACAGGAACAGGAGGAGGCCCATTCTGCCCCTCGAGCCTGTTACACAGGAACAGGAGGCCCATTCAGCCCCTCGAGTGTGTTACACAGCAACAGGAGGAGGCCCATTCAACCCCTCGAGCCTGTTACACAGGAACAGGAGGCCCATTCAACCCCTCGAGCCTGTTACACAGGAACAGGAGGCTCATTCAGCCCCTCGAGCCTGTTACACAGGAACAGGAGGCTCATTCAGCCCCTCGAGCCTGTTACACAGGAACAGGAGGAGGCCCATTCAGTCCCTCGAGCCTGTTACACAGGAACAGGAGGAGGCCCATTCAGCCCCTCGAGCCTGTTACACAGGAACAGGAGGATGCGCATTCAGTCCCTCGAGCATGTTGCACAGGAACAGGAGGCCCATTCAGCCCCTCGAGCCTGTTACACAGGAACAGGAGGAGGACCATTCAGCCCATCGGGCCTGTTACACAGGAACAGGAGGAGGCCCATTCAGCCCCTTGAGCCTGTTACACAGGAACAGGAGGCCCATTCAGCCCCTCGAGCCTGTTACACAGGAACAGGAGGAGGACCATTCAGCCCATCGGGCCTGTTACACAGGAACAGGAGGCCCATTCAGCCCCTCGAGCCTGTTACTCAGAACAGGAGGAGGCCCATTCAGCCCCTCGAGCCTGTTACACAGGAACAGGAGGAGGACCATTCAGCCCCTCGAGCCTGTTACACAGGAACAGGAGGCCCATTCAGCCCCTTGAGCCTGTTACACAGGAACAGGAAGACCATTAAGCCCCTCGAGCCTGTCACACAGGAACAGGAGGCCCATTCAGCCCCTCGAGTCTGTTACACAGGAACAGGAGAAGGCCCATTCAGCCCCTCGAGCCTGTTACACAGGAACAGGGGGCCCATTCAGCCCCTCGAGCCTGTTACACAGGAACAGGTGGCCCATTCAGCCCCTCGAGCTTGTTACACAGGAACAGGAGGCCCATTCAGCCTTCGAGCCTGTTACACAGGAACAGGAGGCCCATTCAGCCCCTCGAGCTTGTTACACAGGAACAGGAGGAGGCCCATTCAGCCCCTCGAGCCTGTTACACAGGAACAGGAGGAGGCCCAATCAGCCCCTCAAGCCTGTTACACAGGAACAGTAGGAGGCCCATTCAGCCCCTCAAGCCTGTTACACAGGAACAGGAGGAGGCCCAATCAGCCCCTCAAGCCTGTTACACAGGAACAGTAGGCCCATTCAGTCCCTCGAGCCTGTTACACAGGAACAGGAGGCCCATTCAGCCCCTCGAGCCTGTTACACAGGAACAGGAGGCCCATTCAGTCCCTCGAGCCTGTTATACAGGAACAGGAGGCCCATTCAGCCCCTCGAGCCTGTTACACAGGAACAGGAGGCCCATTCAGCCCCACGAGCCTGTTATACAGGAACAGGAGGCCCATTCAGCCCCTCGAGCCTGTTCCACAGGAACAGGAGGCCCATTCAGTCCCTCGAGCCTTTTGCACAGGAACAGGAGGCACATACAGCCCCTCGAGCCTTTTACACAGGAACAGGAGGCCCATTCAGCCCCTCGAGCCTGTTACACAGGAACAGGAGACCCATTCAGCCCCTCGAGCTTGTTACACAGGAACAGGAGTCCCATTCAGCCCTCGAGCCTGTTACACAGGAACAGGAGGAGGCCCATTCAGCCCCTCGAGCCTGTTACAGAGGAACAAGAGGCCCATTCAGTCCCTCGAGCCTGTTATACAGGAACAGGAGACCCATTCAGCCCCTCGAGCCTGTTACACAGGAACAGGAGACCCATTCAGCCCCTCGAGCCTATTACACAGGAACAGGAGGAGGCCCATTCAGCCTCTCGAGCTTGTTTCACAGGAAGAGGAGGAGGCCCATTCTGCCCCTCGAGCCTCTATACAGGAACAGGAGGAGCCCGATTCAGTCCCTCGAGCCTGTTACACAGGAACAGGAGGAGGCCCATTTAGCCCCTCGAGCCTGTTACACAGGAACAGGAGGAGTGCCATTCAGCCCCTCGAGCCTGTTACACAGGAACAGGAGGAGGCCCATTCAGCCCCTCGAGCCTGTTATACAGGAACAGGAGACCCATTCAGCTCCTCGAGCCTGTTACACAGGAACAGGAGGAGGCCCATTCTGCCCCTCGAGTGTGTTACACAGCAACAGGAGGAGGCCCATTCAACCCCTCGAGCCTGTTACACAGGAACAGGAGGCCCATTCAACCCCTCGAGCCTGTTACACAGGAACAGGAGGCTCATTCAGCCCCTCGAGCCTGTTACACAGGAACAGGAGGCTCATTCAGCCCCTCGAGCCTGTTACACAGGAACAGGAGGAGGCCCATTCAGTCCCTCGAGCCTGTTACACAGGAACAGGAGGAGGCCCATTCAGCCCCTCGAGCCTGTTACACAGGAACAGGAGGATGCGCATTCAGTCCCTCGAGCATGTTGCACAGGAACAGGAGGCCCATTCAGCCCCTCGAGCCTGTTACACAGGAACAGGAGGAGGACCATTCAGCCCATCGGGCCTGTTACACAGGAACAGGAGGAGGCCCATTCAGCCCCTCGAGCCTGTTACTCAGAACAGGAGGAGGCCCATTCAGCCCCTCGAGCCTGTTACACAGGAACAGGAGGAGGACCATTCAGCCCCTCGAGCCTGTTACACAGGAACAGGAGGCCCATTCAGCCCCTTGAGCCTGTTACACAGGAACAGGAAGACCATTCAGCCCCTCGAGCCTGTCACACAGGAACAGGAGGCCCATTCAGCCCCTCGAGTCTGTTACACAGGAACAGGAGAAGGCCCATTCAGCCCCTCGAGCCTGTTACACAGGAACAGGAGGCCCATTCAGCCCCTCGAGCCTGTTACACAGGAACAGGTGGCCCATTCAGCCCCTCGAGCTTGTTTCACAGGAACAGGAGGAGGCCCATTCAGCCCCTCAAGCCTGTTACACAGGAACAGGAGGAGGCCCAATCAGCCCCTCAAGCCTGTTACACAGGAACAGTAGGCCCATTCAGTCCCTCGAGCCTGTTACACAGGAACAGGAGGCCCATTCAGCCCCTCGAGCCTGTTACACAGGAACAGGAGGCCCATTCAGTCCCTCGAGCCTGTTATACAGGAACAGGAGGCCCATTCAGCCCCTCGAGCCTGTTACACAGGAACAGGAGGCCCATTCAGCCCCACGAGCCTGTTATACAGGAACAGGAGGCCCATTCAGCCCCTCGAGCCTGTTCCACAGGAACAGGAGGCCCATTCAGTCCCTCGAGCCTTTTGCACAGGAACAGGAGGCACATACAGCCCCTCGAGCCTTTTACACAGGAACAGGAGGCCCATTCAGCCCCTCGAGCCTGTTACACAGGAACAGGAGACCCATTCAGCCCCTCGAGCTTGTTACACAGCAACAGGAGTCCCATTCAGCCCTCGAGCCTGTTACACAGGAACAGGAGGCCCATTCAGCCCCTCGAGCCTGTTACACAGGAACAGGAGGAGGCCCATTCAGCACCTCGAGTCTGTTACACAGGAACAGGAGGAGCCCCATTCAGCCCCTCGAGCCTGTTACAGAGGAACAAGAGGCCCATTCAGTCCCTCGAGCCTGTTATACAGGAACAGGAGACCCATTCAGCCCCTCGAGCCTGTTACACAGGAACAGGAGGAGGCCCATTCAGCCCCTCGAGCCTGTTACACAGAAACAGGAGGCCCATTCAGCCTCTCGAGCCTGTTACACAGGAACAGGAGGAGGCCCATTCAGCCCCTCGAGCCTGTTACACAGGAACAGGAGGAGGACCATTCAGCCCTTCGAGCCTGTTACACAGGAACAGGAGGCCCATTCAGTCCCTCGAGCCTGTTACACAGGAACAGGAGGCGGCCCATTCAGCCACTCGAGCCTGTTACACAGGAACAGAAGGCCCATTCAGCACCTCGAGCGTGTTACACAGATACAGGAGGCCCATTCAGTCCCTTGAGCCTGTTACACAGGAACAGGAGGCCCATTCACCCCCTCGAGCTTGTTACACAGGAACAGGAGGAGGCCCATTCAGCCCCTCGAGTCTGTTACACAGGAACAGGAGGCCCATTCAGCCCCTCGAGCCTGTTACACAGGAACAGGAGGCCCATTTAGCCCCTCGAGCTTGTTACACAGGAACAGGAGGAGGCCCATTCAGCCCCTCGAGCCTGTTACACAGGAACAGGAGGCCCATTCTGCCCCTCGAGCCTGTTACACAGGAACAGGAGGAGGCCCATTCAGTCCCTCGAGCCTGTTACACTGGAACAGGAGGAGGCCCATTCAGCCCCTCGAGCGTGTTACACAGGAACAGGAGGCCCATTCAGCCCCTCGAGCCTGTTACACAGGAACAGGAGGCCCATTCAGCCCCTCGAGCCTGTTACACAGGAACAGGAGGCCCATTCAGCCCCTCGAGCCTGTTACACAGGAACAGGAGGAGGCCCATTCAGCCCCTCGAGCTTGTTACACAGGAACAGGAGGAGGCCCATTCAGCCCCTCGAGCCTGTTACACAGGAACAGGGGGCCCATTCAGCCTCTCTAGCCTGTTACACAGGAACAGGAGGCTCATTCAGCCCCTCGTGCCTGTTACACAAGAACAGGAGGCCCATTCAGCCCCTCGTGCCTGTTACACAGGAACAGGAGGCCCATTCAGCCCCTCGAGCCTGTTACACAGGAACAGGAGGCCCATTCTGACCCTCGAGCCTGTTACACAGGAACAGGAGGCCCATTCAGTCCCTCGAGCCTGTTACACAGGAACAGGAGGAGGCCAATTCAGCCCCTCGAGCCTGTTACACAGGAAAAGGAGGCCCATTCAGCCCCTCGTGCCTGTTACACAAGAACAGGAGGCCCATTCAGCCCCTCGTGCCTGTTACACAGGAACAGGAGGCCCATTCAGCCCCTCGAGCCTGTTACACAGGAACAGGAGGCCCATTCTGCCCCTCGAGCCTGTTACACAGGAACAGGAGGCCCATTCAGTCCCTCGAGCCTGTTACACAGGAACAGGAGGAGGCCAATTCAGCCCCTCGAGCCTGTTACACAGGAAAAGGAGGCCCATTCAGCCCCTCGAGCCTGTTACACAGGAACAGGAGGCCCATTCAGCCTCTCGAGCCTGTTACACAGGAACAGGAGGCCCATTTAGCCCCTCGAGCTTGTTACACAGGAACAGGAGGAGGCCCATTCAGTCCCTCGAGCCTGTTAAACAGGAACAGGAGGCCCATTCAGCCCCTCGAGCGTGTTACACAGGAACAGGAGGCCCATTCAGTCCCTCGAGCCTGTTACACAGGAACAGGAGGAGGCCCATTCAGCCACTCGGGCCTGTTACACAGGAACAGGAGGCCCATTCAGCCCCTCGAGCCTGTTACACAGGAACAGGAGGCCCATTCAGCCCCTCGAGCCTGTTACGCAGGAACAGGAGGCCCATTCACCCTCTAGAGCTTGTTACACAGGAACAGGAGGAGGCCCATTCAGCCCCTCGAGCCTGTTACGCAGGAACAGGAGGCCCATTCACCCTCTAGAGCTTGTTACACAGGAACAGGAGGCACATGCAGCCCCTCGAGCCTGTTACACAGGAACAGGAGGCCCATTCAGTCCCTCGAGCCTGTTACACAGGAACAGGAGACCCATTCAGTCCCTCGAGCCTGTTACACAGGAACAGGAGGCACATGCAGCCCCTCGAGCCTGTTACACAGGAACAGGAGGCCCATTCAGCCCCTCGAGCCTGTTACAAAGGAACTGGTGGCCCATTCGGCCCCTCGAGCCTGTTACACAGGAACAGGAGGCCCATTCAGCCCCTCGAGCCTGTTACACAGGAACAGGAGGCCCATTCAGCCCCTCGAGCGTGTTACACATGAACAGGAGGAGGCACATTGAGCCCCTCGAGCCTGTTACACAGAAACAGGAGGCTCATTCAGCCCATCGAGCCTGTTACACAGGAACAGGAGGCCCATTCAGCCCCTCGAACCTGTTACACAGGAGCAGGAGGCCCATTCAGCCCCTCGAGCCTGTTACACAGCAACAGGAGGAGGCCCATTCAGCCTCTCGAGCTTTTTATACAGGAACATGAGGCCCATTCAGCCCCTTGAGCTTGTTACACAGGAACAGGAGGAGGCCCATTCAACCCCTCGAGCCTGTTACACAGGAACAGGAGGCCCATTCAGCCCCTCGAGCCTGTTATACAGGAACAGGAGACCCATTCAGCCTCTTGAGCCTCTTACACAGGAACAGGAGGCCCATTCAGCCCCTCGAGCCTGTTACACAGGAACAGGAGGCCCATTCAGCCCCTTGAGCTTGTTACACAGGAACAGGAGGAGGCCCATTCAGTCCCTTGAGCCTGTTATACAGGAACAGGAGACCCATTCAACCCCTCGAGCCTGTTACACAGGAACAGGAGGAGGCCCATTCAGCCCCTCGAGCCTGTTACACAGGAACAGGAGGCCCATTCAGCCCCTCGAGCCTGTTACACAGGAACAGGAGGCCCATTCAGCCCCTCGAGCCTGTTACGCAGGAACAGGAGGCCCATTCACCCTCTAGAGCTTGTTACACAGGAACAGGAGGAGGCCCATTTAGCCCCTCGAGCCTGTTACGCAGGAACAGGAGGCCCATTCAGCCCCTCGAGCCTGTTACACAGGAACAGGAGGCACATGCAGCCCCTCGAGCCTGTTACACAGGAACAGAGGCCCATTCAGCCCCTCGAGCCTGTTACACAGGAACAGGAGGCCCATTCAGCCCCTCGAGCCTGTTACACAGGAACAGGAGGCCCATTCAGCCCCTCGAGCCTGTTACATAGGAACAGGAGGCCCATTCAGCCCCTCGAGCCTGTTACACAGGAACAGGTGGCACATTCAGCCCCTCGAGCCTGTTACACAGGAACAGGAGGCCCATTCAGCCCCTCGAGCCTGTTACACAGGAACAGGTGGCACATTCAGCCCCTCGAGCCTGTTACACAGGAACAGGAGGAGGCCCATTCAGCCCCTCGAGCCTGTTACACAGGAACTTGTGGCCTATTCGGCCCCTCGAGCCTGTTACACAGGAACAGGAGGCCCATTCAGCCCCTCGAGCCTGTTAAAAAGGAACAGGAGGCCCATTCAGCCCCTCGAGCGTGTTACACATGAACAGGAGGAGGCACATTGAGCCCCTCGAGCCTGTTACACAGGAACAGGAGGCTCATTCAGCCCATTGAGCCTGTTACACAGGAACAGGAGGCTCATTCAGCCCATCGAGCCTGTTACACAGGAACAGGAGGCCCATTCAGCCCCTCGAACCTGTTACACAGGAGCAGGAGGCCCATTCAGCCCCTTGAGCTTGTTACACTGGAACAGGAGGAGGCCCATTCAGCCCCTCGAGCCTGTTACACAGGAACAGGAGGCCCATTCAGCCCCTCGAGCCTGTTACACAGGAACAGGAGGAGGCCCATTCAGCCCCTCGAGCCTGTTATACAGGAACAGGAGACCCATTCAGCCCCTCGAGCCTGTTACACAGGAACAGGAGGAGGCCCATTCAGCCCCTCGAGCCTGTTACACAGGAACTTGTGGCCTATTCGGCCCCTCGAGCCTGTTACACAGGAACAGGAGGCCCATTCAGCCCCTCGAGCCTGTTAAAAAGGAACAGGAGGCCCATTCAGCCCCTCGAGCGTGTTACACATGAACAGGAGGAGGCACATTGAGCCCCTCGAGCCTGTTACACAGGAACAGGAGGCCCATTCAGCCCCTCGAGTCTGTTACACAGGAACAGGAGGAGGCCCATTCAGCCCCTCGAGCCTGTTACACAGGAACAGGAGGAGGCCCATTCAGCTCCTCGAGCCTGTTACACAGGAACAGGAGGCCCATTCAGCCCCTTGAGCTTGTTACACAGGAACAGGAGGAGGCCCATTCAGTCCCTTGAGCCTGTTATACAGGAACAGGAGACCCATTCAACCCCTCGATCCTGTTACACAGGAACAGGAGTTGGCCCATTCAGCCCCTCGAGCCTGTTACACAGGAACAGGAGGACCATTCAGCCCCTCGAGCCTTTTGCACAGGAACAGGTGGCCCATTCAGCCTCTCGAGCTTGTTTCACAGGAACAGGAGGAGGCCCATTCAGTCCCTCGAGCCTGTTACACAGGAACAGGAGGAGGCCCATTCAGCCCCTCGAGCTTGTTACACAGGAACAGGATGCCCATTCAACCCCTCGAGCCTGTTACACAGGAACAGGAGGAGGCCCATTCAGTCCCTCGAGCCTGTTACACAGGAACAGGAGGCGGCCCATTCAGCCCCTCGAGCCTGTTACACAGGAACAGGAGGAGGCCCATTCAGCCCCTCGAGCCTCTTACACAGGAACAGGAGGAGGCCCATTCAGCACCTCGAGCTTGTTACACAGGAACAGGATGCCCATTCAGCCCCTCGAGCCTGTGACACAGGAACAGGAGGAGGCCCATTCAGCCACTCGAGCCTGTTATACAGGAACAGGAGGCGGCCCATTCAGCCCCTCGAGCTTGTTATACAGGAACAGGAGGCCCATTCAGCCACTCGAGCATGTTACACAGGAACAGGAGGCCCATTCAGCCCGTCGAGCCTGTTACACAGGAACAGGAGGAGGCCCATTCAGCCCCTCGAGCCTGTTACACAGGAACAGAAGGCCTATTCAGCCCCTCGAGCTTGTTACACAGGAACAGGAGGCCCATTCAGCCCCTCGAGCCTGTTACACAGGAACAGGAGGAGGCCCATTCAGCCCCTTGAGCCTGTTACACAGGAACAGGAGGAGACCCATTCAGTCCCTCGAGCCTGTTACACAGGAACAGGAGGAGGACCATTCAGCCCATCAATTCTGTTACACAGGAACAGGAGGCCCATTCGGCCCCTCGAGCCTGTTACACAGGAACAGGAGGAGGCCCATTCAGCCCCTCGAGTCTGCTACACAGGAACAGGAGGAGGCCCATTCAGCCCCTCGAGATTGTTACACAGGAACAGGAGGCCCATTCAGTCCCTCGAGCCTGTTACACAGGAACAGGAGGAGGTCCATTCAGCCCCTCGAGCCTGTTACACAGGATCAGGAGAAGGCCCATTCAGTCCCTCGAGCTTGTTACACAGGAACAGGAGGAGGCCCATTCAGCCCCTCGAGCCTGTTACACAGGAACAGGAGGAGGCCCATTCAGCCCCTCGAGCCTGTTACACAGGAACAGGAGGCCCATTCAGCACCTCGAGACCGTTACACAGGAACAGGAGGCCCATTCAGCCCCTCGAGCCTGTTACACAGGAACAGCAGGAGGCCCATTCAGCCCCTCGAGCCTGTTACACAGGAACAGGAGGCCCATTCAGCCCCTCGAGCCTGTTACACAGGAACAGCAGGAGGCCCATTCAGCCCCTCGAGCCTGTTACACAGGAACAGGAGGAGGCCCATTCAGCCCCTCGAGCCTGTTACACAGGAACAGGAGGCCCATTCAGCCCCTCGAGCCTGTTACACAGGAACAGGAGGAGGCCCATTCAGCCCCTCGAGCCTGTTACACAGGAACAGGAGGAGGCCCATTCAGCCCCTCGAGCCTGTTACACAGGAACAGGAGGAGGACCATTCAGCCCCTCGAGCCTGTTACACAGGAACAGCAGGAGGCCCATTCAGCCCCTCGAGCCTGTTACACAGGAACAGGAGGAGGCCCATTCAGCCTCTTGAGCCAGTTACACAAGAACAGGAGGCAAAGTCAGACCCTCGTGCGTGTTACACAGGAACAGGAGGCCCATTCAGCCCCTTGAGCCTGTTGCACAGGAACAGGAGGAGGCCCATTCAGCCCCTCGAGCCTGTTACACAGGAACAGGAGGAGGCCCATTCAGCCCCTCGAGCCTGTTACACAGGAACAGGAGGAGGCCCATTCAGCCCCTCGAGCCTGTTACACAGGAACAGGAGGAGGCCCATTCAGCCCCTCGAGCCTGTTGCACAGGAACAGGAGGAGGCCCATTCAGCCCCTCGAGCCTGTTACACAGGAACAGGAGGAGGCCCATTCAGCCCCTCGAGCCTGTTACACAGGAACAGGAGGCCCCTTCTGCCCCTCGAGCCTCTTACACAGGAACAGGACGCCCATTCAGCCCCTCGAGCCTGTTACACAGGAACAGGAGGCCCATTCAGTCCCTCGAGCCTGTTACAAAGGAACAGGAGGCCCATTCAGTGCCTCGAGCCTGTTACACAGGAACAGGAGGAGACCCATTCAGCATCTTGAGCCTTTTACACAGGAACAGGAGGAGGCCCATTCAGCCCCTCGAGCCTGTTACACAGGAACAGGAGGAGGCCCATTCAGCCCCTCGAGCCTGTTACACAGGAACAGGAGGCCCATTCGGCCCCTCGAGCCTGTTGCACAGGAACAGGAGGAGGCCCATTCAGCCCCTCGAGCCTGTTACACAGGAACAGGAGGAGGCCCATTCAGCCCCTCGAGCCTGTTACACAGGAACAGGAGGCCCCTTCTGCCCCTCGAGCCTCTTACACAGGAACAGGACGCCCATTCAGCCCCTCGAGCCTGTTACACAGGAACAGGAGGCCCATTCAGCTCCTCGAGCCTGTTACACAGGACCAGGAGGCCCATTCAGCCCCTCGAGCTTGTTACACAGCAACAGGAGGAGGCCCATTCAGCCCCTCGAGCCTTTTACACAGGAACAGGAGGAGGCCCATTCAGCCCCTTGAGCCTGTTATACAGCAACAGGAGGAGGCCCATTCAGCCCCTCGAGCCTGTTACACAGGAACAGGAGGAGAGCCATTCAGTGCCTCGAGCCTGTTACACAGGAACAGGAGGCCCATTCAGCCCCTCGAGCCTGCTACACAGGAACAGGAGGCCCATTCAGTCCCTAGAGCCTGTTACACAGGAACAGGAGGAGGCCCATTCAGCCCCTCGAGCCTGTTACACAGGAACAGGAGGCCCATTCAGACCCTCGAGCCTTTTACAAAGGAACAGGAGGAGGCCCATTCAGCCCCTCGAGCATGTTACACAGGAACAGGAGGAGGCCCATTCAGCCCCTCGAGCCTGTTACACAGCAACAGGAGGCCCATTCAGCCCCTCGAGCCTGTTACACAGGAACAGGAGGAGGCCCATTCAGCCCCTCGAGCCTGTTACACAGGAACAGGAGGAGGCCCATTCAGCCCCTCGAGCCTGTTACACAGGAACAGGAGGACGCCCATTCAGCCCCTCGAGCCTGTTACACAGGAACAGGAGGAGGCAAATTCAGCCCCTCGAGCCGGTTACACAGGAACAGGAGGAGGACCATTCAGCCCCTCGAGCCTGTTACACAGGAACAGGAGGCCCATTCAGCCCCTTGAGCTTGTTACACAAGAACAGGAGGCAAATTCAGCCCCTCGAGCCTGTTACACAGGAACAGGAGGAGGACCATTCAGCCCCTCGAGCCTGTTACACAGGAACAGGAGGCCCATTCAGCCCCTCGAGCCTGTTACACAGGAACAGGAGGCCCATTCAGCCCCTCGAGCCTGTTACACAGGAACAGCAGGAGGCCTATTCAGCCCCTCGAGCCTGTTACACAGGAACAGGAGGAGGCCCATTCAGCCCCTCGAGCCTGTTACACAGGAACAGGAGGCCCATTCAGCCCCTCGAGCCTGTTACACAGGAACAGGAGGAGGCCCATTCAGCCCCTCGAGCCTGTTACACAGGAACAGGAGGAGGCCCATTCAGCCCCTCGAGCCTGTTACACAGGAACAGGAGGAGGCCCATTCAGCCCCTCGAGCCTGTTACACAGGAACAGGAGGAGGCCCATTCAGCCCCTCGAGCCTGTTACACAGGAACAGGAGGAGGCCCATTCAGCCCCTCGAGCCTGTTACACAGGAACAGGAGGCCCATTCGGCCCCTCGAGCCTGTTGCACAGGAACAGGAGGAGGCCCATTCAGCCCCTCGAGCCTGTTACACAGGAACAGGAGGAGGCCCATTCAGCCCCTCGAGCCTGTTACACAGGAACAGGAGGCCCCTTCTGCCCCTCGAGCCTCTTACACAGGAACAGGACGCCCATTCAGCCCCTCGAGCCTGTTACACAGGAACAGGAGGCCCATTCAGTCCCTCGAGCCTGTTACAAAGGAACAGGAGGCCCATTCAGTGCCTCGAGCCTGTTACACAGGAACAGGAGGAGACCCATTCAGCATCTTGAGCCTTTTACACAGGAACAGGAGGAGGCCCATTCAGCCCCTCGAGCCTGTTACACAGGAACAGGAGGAGGCCCATTCAGCCCCTCGAGCCTGTTACACAGGAACAGGAGGCCCATTCGGCCCCTCGAGCCTGTTGCACAGGAACAGGAGGAGGCCCATTCAGCCCCTCGAGCCTGTTACACAGGAACAGGAGGAGGCCCATTCAGCCCCTCGAGCCTGTTACACAGGAACAGGAGGCCCCTTCTGCCCCTCGAGCCTCTTACACAGGAACAGGACGCCCATTCAGCCCCTCGAGCCTGTTACACAGGAACAGGAGGCCCATTCAGCTCCTCGAGCCTGTTACACAGGACCAGGAGGCCCATTCAGCCCCTCGAGCTTGTTACACAGCAACAGGAGGAGGCCCATTCAGCCCCTCGAGCCTTTTACACAGGAACAGGAGGAGGCCCATTCAGCCCCTTGAGCCTGTTATACAGCAACAGGAGGAGGCCCATTCAGCCCCTCGAGCCTGTTACACAGGAACAGGAGGAGAGCCATTCAGTGCCTCGAGCCTGTTACACAGGAACAGGAGGCCCATTCAGCCCCTCGAGCCTGCTACACAGGAACAGGAGGCCCATTCAGTCCCTAGAGCCTGTTACACAGGAACAGGAGGAGGCCCATTCAGCCCCTCGAGCCTGTTACACAGGAACAGGAGGCCCATTCAGCCCCTCGAGCTTGTTACACAGCAACAGAAGGAGGCCCATTCAGACCCTCGAGCCTTTTACAAAGGAACAGGAGGAGGCCCATTCAGCCCCTCGAGCATGTTACACAGGAACAGGAGGAGGCCCATTCAGCCCCTCGAGCCTGTTACACAGCAACAGGAGGCCCATTCAGCCCCTCGAGCCTGTTACACAGGAACAGGAGGAGGCCCATTCAGCCCCTCGAACCTGTTACACAGGAACAGGAGGAGGCCCATTCAGCCCCTCGAGCCTGTTACACAGGAACAGGAGGAGGCCCATTCAGCCCCTCGAGCCTGTTACACAGGAACAGGAGGAGGCAAATTCAGCCCCTCGAGCCGGTTACACAGGAACAGGAGGAGGACCATTCAGCCCCTCGAGCCTGTTACACAGGAACAGGAGGCCCATTCAGCCCCTTGAGCTTGTTACACAAGAACAGGAGGCAAATTCAGCCCCTCGAGCCTGTTACACAGGAACAGGAGGAGGACCATTCAGCCCCTCGAGCCTGTTACACAGGAACAGGAGGCCCATTCAGCCCCTCGAGCCTGTTACACAGGAACAGGAGGCCCATTCAGCCCCTCGAGCCTGTTACACAGGAACAGCAGGAGGCCTATTCAGCCCCTCGAGCCTGTTACACAGGAACAGGAGGAGGCCCATTCAGCCCCTCGAGCCTGTTACACAGGAACAGGAGGCCCATTCAGCCCCTCGAGCCTGTTACACAGGAACAGGAGGAGGCCCATTCAGCCCCTCGAGCCTGTTACACAGGAACAGGAGGAGGCCCATTCAGCCCCTCGAGCCTGTTACACAGGAACAGGAGGAGGCCCATTCAGCCCCTCGAGCCTGTTACACAGGAACAGGAGGAGGCCCATTCAGCCCCTCGAGCCTGTTACACAGGAACAGGAGGAGGCCCATTCAGCCCCTCGAGCCTGTTACACAGGAACAGGAGGCCCATTCGGCCCCTCGAGCCTGTTGCACAGGAACAGGAGGAGGCCCATTCAGCCCCTCGAGCCTGTTACACAGGAACAGGAGGAGGCCCATTCAGCCCCTCGAGCCTGTTACACAGGAACAGGAGGCCCCTTCTGCCCCTCGAGCCTCTTACACAGGAACAGGACGCCCATTCAGCCCCTCGAGCCTGTTACACAGGAACAGGAGGCCCATTCAGTCCCTCGAGCCTGTTACAAAGGAACAGGAGGCCCATTCAGTGCCTCGAGCCTGTTACACAGGAACAGGAGGAGACCCATTCAGCATCTTGAGCCTTTTACACAGGAACAGGAGGAGGCCCATTCAGCCCCTCGAGCCTGTTACACAGGAACAGGAGGAGGCCCATTCAGCCCCTCGAGCCTGTTACACAGGAACAGGAGGCCCATTCGGCCCCTCGAGCCTGTTGCACAGGAACAGGAGGAGGCCCATTCAGCCCCTCGAGCCTGTTACACAGGAACAGGAGGAGGCCCATTCAGCCCCTCGAGCCTGTTACACAGGAACAGGAGGCCCCTTCTGCCCCTCGAGCCTCTTACACAGGAACAGGACGCCCATTCAGCCCCTCGAGCCTGTTACACAGGAACAGGAGGCCCATTCAGCTCCTCGAGCCTGTTACACAGGACCAGGAGGCCCATTCAGCCCCTCGAGCTTGTTACACAGCAACAGGAGGCCCATTCAGCCCCTCGAGCCTTTTACACAGGAACAGGAGGAGGCCCATTCAGCCCCTTGAGCCTGTTATACAGCAACAGGAGGAGGCCCATTCAGCCCCTCGAGCCTGTTACACAGGAACAGGAGGAGAGCCATTCAGTCCCTCGAGCCTGTTACACAGGAACAGGAGGCCCATTCAGCCCCTCGAGCCTGCTACACAGGAACAGGAGGCCCATTCAGTCCCTAGAGCCTGTTACACAGGAACAGGAGGAGGCCCATTCAGCCCCTCGAGCCTGTTACACAGGAACAGGAGGCCCATTCAGCCCCTCGAGCTTGTTACACAGCAACAGAAGGAGGCCCATTCAGCCCCTCGAGCCTTTTACAAAGGAACAGGAGGAGGCCCATTCAGCCCCTCGAGCATGTTACACAGGAACAGGAGGAGGCCCATTCAGCCCCTCGAGCCTGTTACACAGCAACAGGAGGAGGCCCATTCAGCCCCTTGAGCCTGTTATACAGCAACAGGAGGCAAATTCAGCCCCTCGAGCCGGTTACACAGGAACAGGAGGAGGACCATTCAGCCCCTCGAGCCTGTTACACAGGAACAGGAGGCCCATTCAGCCCCTTGAGCTTGTTACACAAGAACAGGAGGCAAATTCAGCCCCTCGAGCCTGTTACACAGGAACAGGAGGAGGACCATTCAGCCCCTCGAGCCTGTTACACAGGAACAGGAGGCCCATTCAGCCCCTCGAGCCTGTTACACAGGAACAGGAGGCCCATTCAGCCCCTCGAGCCTGTTACACAGGAACAGCAGGAGGCCCATTCAGCCCCTCGAGCCTGTTACACAGGAACAGGAGGAGGCCCATTCAGCCCCTCGAGCCTGTTACACAGGAACAGGAGGCCCATTCAGCCCCTCGAGCCTGTTACACAGGAACAGGAGGAGGCCCATTCAGCCCCTCGAGCCTGTTACACAGGAACAGGAGGAGGCCCATTCAGCCCCTCGAGCCTGTTACACAGGAACAGGAGGAGGACCATTCAGCCCCTCGAGCCTGTTACACAGGAACAGGAGGAGGCCCATTCAGCCCCTCGAGCCTGTTACACAGGAACAGGAGGAGGCCCATTCAGCCTCTTGAGCCAGTTACACAAGAACAGGAGGCAAAGTCAGACCCTCGTGCGTGTTACACAGGAACAGGAGGCCCATTCAGCCCCTTGAGCCTGTTGCACAGGAACAGGAGGAGGCCCATTCAGCCCCTCGTGCTTGTTACACAGGAACAGCAGGAGGCCCATTCAGCCCCTCGAGCCTGTTACACAGGAACAGGAGGCCCATTCAGCCCCTCGAGCCTGTTACACAGGAACAGGAGGAGGCCCATTCAGCCCCTCGAGCCTGTTACACAGGAACAGGAGGAGGCCCATTCAGCCCCTCGAGCCTGTTACACAGGAACAGGAGGAGGCCCATTCAGCCCCTCGAGCCAGTTACACAGGAACAGGAGGCCCATTCGGCCCCTCGAGCCTGTTGCACAGGAACAGGAGGAGGCCCATTCAGCCCCTCGAGCCTGTTACACAGGAACAGGAGGAGGCCCATTCAGCCCCTCGAGCCTGTTACACAGGAACAGGAGGATCATTCAGCCCCTCGAGCCTGTTACACAGGAACAGGAGGCCCATTCAGCCCTTCGAGCCGGTTACACAGGAACAGGAGACCCATTCAGCCCCTAGAGCCTGTTACACAGGAACAGGAGGCCCATTCAGCCCCTCGAGCCTGTTACACAGGAACAGGAGGAGGCCCATTCAGCCCCTCGAGCCTGTTACACAGGAACAGGATGAGGCCCATTCAGCCCCTCGAGCCTGTTACACAGGAACAGGAGGAGGCCCATTCAGCCCCTCGAGTCTGTTACACAGGAACAGGAAGACCATTCAGCCCCTCGAGCCTGTCACACAGGAACAGGAGGCCCATTCAGCCCCTCGAGCCTGTTACACAGGAACAGGTGGAGGCCCATTCAGCCCCTTGAGCCTGTTACACAGGAACAGGAGGGCCATTCAGCCCCTCGAGCGTGTTACACAGGAACAGGAGGCCTATTCTGCCCCTCGAGCCTGTTACACAGGAACAGGAGGCCATTCAGCTCCTCGAGCCTGTTATACAGGAACAGGAGGCCCATTCAGTCCCTCGAGCCTGTTACACAGGAACAGGAGGAGGCCCATTCAGCCCCTCGAGCCTGTTACACAGGAACAGGAGGAGGCCCATTCAGCCACTCGAGCCTGTTACACAGGAACAGGAGGCCCATTCAGCCCCTCGAGCCTGTTACACAGGAACAGGAGGCCCATTCAGTCCCTCGAGCCTGTTACACAGGAACAGGAGGGGGCCCATTCAGCCACTCGAGCCTGTTACACAGGAACAGGAGGCCCATTCAGCCCCTCGAGCCTGTTACACAGGAACAGGAGGAGGCCCATTCAGCCCCTCGAGCCTGTTACACAGGAACAGGAGGCCCATTCAGTCCCTCGAGCCTGTTACACAGGAACAGGAGGCCCATTCAGTCCCACGAGCCTGTTATACAGAAACAGGAGACCCATTCAGCACCTTGAGCCTGTTACACAGGAACAGGAGGAGGCCCATTCAGCCCCTCGAGCCTGTTCGACAGGAACAGGAGGCCCATTCAGCCCCTCGAGCCTCTTACACAGGAACAGGAGGCCCATTCACTCCCTCGAGCCTGTTACCCAGGAACAGGAGGCACATACAGCCCCTCGAGCCTGTTACACAGGAACAGGAGGCCCATTCAGCCTCTCGAGCTTGTTTCACAGGAACAGGAGGCCCATTCAACCCCTCGAGCCTGTTACACAGGAACAGGAGGAGGCCCATTCAGCCCCTCGGGCTTGTTACACAGGAACAGGAGGCCCATTCAGCCCCTCGAGCCTGTTACACAGGAACAGGAGGCCCATTCAGCCCCTCGAGCCTGTTACACAGGAACAGGAGGCCCATTCAGCCCTTCGAGCCTGTTACACAGGAACAGGAGGCCCATTCAGCCCCTCGAGCCTGTTACACAGGAACAGGAGGCCCATTCAGCCCCTCGGGCCTGTTACACAGGAACAGGAGGCCCATTCAGCCCCTCGAACCTGTTACACAGGAACAGGAGGAGGCCCATTCAGCCCCTCGAGCCTGTTACACAGGAACAGGAGGCCCATTCAGCCCCTCGAGTCTGTTACACAGGAACAGGAGAAGGCCCATTCAGCCCCTCGAGCCTGTTACACAGGAACAGGAGGCCCATTCAGCCCCTCGAGCCTGTTACACAGGAACAGGAGGCCCATTCAGCCCCTCGGGCCTGTTACACAGGAACAGGAGGCCCATTCAGCCCCTCGAGCCTGTTACACAGGAACAGGAGGCCCATTCAGCCCCTCGAGCCTGTTACACAGGAACAGGAGCAGGCCCATTCAGCCCCTCGAGCCTGTTACACAGGAACAGGAGGCCCATTCAGCCCCTCGAGCCTGTTACACAGGAACAGGAGGCCCATTCAGCCCCTAGAGCCTGTTACACAGGAACAGGAGGCCCATTCAGCCCCTCGAGCCTGTTACACAGGAACAGGAGGCCCATTCAGCCCCTAGAGCCTGTTACACAGGAACAGGAGGCCCATTCAGCCACTAGAGCCTGTTACACAGGAACAGGAGGAGGCCCATTCAGCCCCTTGAGCATGTTACACAGGAACAGGAAGACCATTCAGCCCCTCGAGCCTGTCACACAGGAACAGGAGGCCCATTCAGCCCCTCGAGCCTGTTACACAGGAACAGGAGGAGGCCCATTCAGCCCCTCGAGCCTGTCACACAGGAACAGGAGGCCCATTCAGCCCCTTGAGCCTGTTACACAGGAACAGGAGGGCCATTCAGCCCCTCGAGCGTGTTACACAGGAACAGGAGGCCTATTCTGCCCCTCGAGCCTGTTACACAGGAACAGGAGGCCCATTCAGCCCCTCGAGCATGTTACACAGGAACAGGAGTAGGCCCATTCAGCTCCTCGAGCCTGTTACACAGGAACAGGAGGCCCATTCAGTCCCTCGAGCCTGTTACACAGGAACAGGAGGCCCATTCAGTCCCTCGAGCCTGTTACACAGGAACAGGAGGCCCATTCAGCCCCTCGAGCCTGTTACACAGGAACAGGAGGCCCATTCAGTCCCTCGAGCCTGTTACACAGGAACAGGAGGCCCATTCAGTCTCTCGAGCCTGTTACACAGGAACAGGAGGCCCATTCAGCTCCTCGAGCCTGTTACACAGGAACAGGAGGCCCATTCAGCTCCTCGAGCCTGTTACACAGGAACAGGAGGCCCATTCAGCCCCTCGAGTCTGTTACACAGGAACAGGAGGCCCATTCAGCCCCTCGAGCCTGTTAAACAGGAACAGGAGGAGGCCCATTCAGCCCCTCGAGCCTGTTACACAGGAACAGGAGGAGGCCCATTCAGCCACTCGAGCCTGTTACACAGGAACAGGAGGCCCATTCAGCCCCTCGAGCCTGTTACACAGGAACAGGAGGAGGCCCATTCAGCCCCTCGAGCCTGTTACACAGGAACAGGAGGCCCATTCAGTCCCTCGAGCCTGTTACACAGGAACAGGAGGCCCATTCAGTCCCTCGAGCCTGTTATACAGAAACAGGAGACCCATTCAGCACCTTGAGCCTGTTACACAGGAACAGGAGGAGGCCCATTCAGCCCCTCGAGCCTGTTCGACAGGAACAGGAGGCCCATTCAGCCCCTCGAGCCTCTTACACAGGAACAGGAGGCCCATTCAGTCCCTCGAGCCTGTTACACAGGAACAGGAGGCACATACAGCCCCTCGAGCCTGTTACACAGGAACAGGAGGCCCATTCAGCCTCTCGAGCTTGTTTCACAGGAACAGGAGGCCCATTCTGCCCCTCGAGCCTCTTACACAGGAACAGGAGGAGGCCCATTCAGCCCCTCGGGCTTGTTACACAGGAACAGGAGGCCCATTCAGCCCCTCGAGCCTGTTACACAGGAACAGGAGGCCCATTCAGCCCCTCGAGCCTGTTACACAGGAACAGGAGGCCCCTTCTGCCCCTCGAGCCTCTTACACAGGAACAGGAGGCCCATTCAGCCCCTCGAGCCTGTTACACAGGAACAGGAGACCCATTCAGTCCCTCGAGCCTGTTACAAAGGAACAGGAGGCCCATTCAGCCCCTCGAGCCTGTTACACAGGAACAGGAGGCCCATTCAGCCCCTCGAGCCTGTTACACAGGAACAGGAGGCGGCCCATTCAGCCCCTCGAGCCTGTTACACAGGAACAGGAGACCCATTCAGTCCCTCGAGCCTGTTACAAAGGAACAGGAGGCCCATTCAGTCCCTCGAGCCTGTTACACAGGAACAGGAGGCCCATTCAGCCCCTCGAGCCTGTTACACAGGAACAGGAGGCGGCCCATTCAGCCCCTCGAGCCTGTTACACTGAACAGGAGGAGGCCCATTCAGCCCCTCGAGCCTGTTACACTGAACAGGAGGAGGCCCATTCAGCCCATCGAGCCTGTTACACAGGAACAGGAGGCTCATTCAGCCCCTCGAGCCTGTTACACAGGGAACAGGAGGCCCATTCAGTCCCTCGAGCCTGTTACACAGGGAACAGGATGCCCATTCAGTCCCTCGAGCCTGTTACACAGGGAACAGGAGGCCCATTCAGCCCCTCGAGCCTGTTACACAGGAACAGGAGGAGGCCCATTCAGCCCCTCGAGCCGTTTACACAGGAACAGGAGGCCCATTCAGCCCCTCGAGCCTTTTGCACAGGAACAGGAGGCACATACAGGCCATCGAGCCTGTTACACAGGAACAGGAGGCCCATTCAGCCCCTCGAGCCTGTTACACAGGAACAGGAGGCCCATTCAGTCCCTCGAGCCTGTTACACAGGAACAGGAGGAGGTCCATTCAGCCCCTCGAGTCTGTTACACAGGAACAGGAGGCCCATTCAGCCCCTCGAGCCTGTTACACAGGAACAGGAGGAGGCCCATTCAGCCCCTCGAGCCTATTACACAGGAACAGGAGGAGGGCATTCAGCCCCTCGAGCCTGTTACACAGGAACAGGAGGAGGCCCATTGAGCCTCTCGAGCCTGTTACACAGGAACAGGAGGAGGCCCATTCAGCCCCTCGTGCTTGTTGCACAGGAACAGGAGGCCCATTCAGCCTCTCGAGCCTGTTACACAGGAACAGGAGGCCCATTCAGCCCCTCGAGCTTGTTACACAGGAACAGGAGGAGGCCCATTCAGCCCCTCAAGCCTGTTACACAGGAACAGGAGGCCCCTTCTGCCCCTCGAGCCTCTTACACAGGAACAGGAGGCCCATTCAGCCCCTCGAGCCTGTTACACAGGAACAGGAGGCCCATTCAGTCCCTCGAGCCTGTTACAAAGGAACAGGAGGCCCATTCAGTCCCTCGAGCCTGTTACACAGGAACAGGAGGAGACCCATTCAGCATCTTGAGCCTGTTACACAGGAACAGGAGGCCCATTCAGCTCCTCGAGCCTGTTACACAGGACCAGGAGGCCCATTCATCCCCTCGAGCTTGTTACACAGCAACAGGAGGAGTCCCATTCAGCCCCTCGAGCCTTTTACACAGGAACAGGAGGAGGCCCATTCAGCCCCTTGAGCCTGTTATACAGCAACAGGAGGAGGCCCATTCAGACCCTCGAGCCTGTTACACAGGAACAGGAGGAGAGCCATTCAGTCCCTCGAGCCTGTTACACAGGAACAGGAGGCCCATTCAGCCCCTCGAGCCTGCTACACAGGAACAGGAGGCCCATTCAGTCCCTAGAGCCTGTTACACAGGAACAGGAGGAGGCCCATTCAGCCCCTCGAGCCTGTTACACAGGAACAGGAGGCCCATTCAGTCCCTCGAGCCTGTTACACAGGAACAGGAGGAGGCCCATTCAGCCCCTCGAGCCTGTTACACAGGAACAGGAGGAGGCCCATTCAGCCCCTCGAGCCTGTTACACAGGAACAGGAGGAGGCCCATTCAGCCCCTCGAGCCTGTTACACAGGAACAGGAGGAGGCCCATTCAGCCCCTCGAGCCTGTTACACAGGAACAGGAGGAGGCCCATTCAGCCCCTCGAGCTTGTTACACAGCAACAGAAGGAGGCCCATTCAGCCCCTCGAGCCTTTTACAAAGGAACAGGAGGAGGCCCATTCAGCCCCTCGAGCATGTTACACAGGAACAGGAGGAGGCCCATTCAGTCCCTCGAGCCTGTTACACAGGAACAGGAGGCCCATTCAGCCCCTCGAGCCTGTTACACAGGAACAGGAGGCCCATTCAGCCCCTCGAGCCTTTTACAAAGGAACAGGAGGAGGCCCATTCAGCCCCTCGAGCCTGTTACACAGCAACAGGAGGAAGCCCATTCAGCCCCTTGAGCCTGTTATACAGCAACAGGAGGAGGCCCATTCAGCCCCTTGAGCTTGTTACACAAGAACAGGAGGCAAATTCAGCCCCTCGAGCCTGTTACACAGGAACAGGAGGAGGCCCATTCAGCCCCTCGAGCCTGTTACACAGGAACAGGAGGCCCATTCAGCCCCTCGAGCCTGTTACACAGGAACAGGAGGAGGCCCATTCAGCCCCTCGAGCCTGTTACACAGGAACAGGAGGAGGCCCATTCAGCTCCTCGAGCCTGTTACACAGGAACAGGAGGAGGCCCATTCAGCCCCTCGAGCCTGTTACACAGGAACAGGAGGAGGCCCATTCAGCCCCTCGAGCCTGTTACACAGGAACAGGAGGCCCATTTAGCCCCTCGAGCCTGTTGCACAGGAACAGGAGGAGGCCCATTCAGCCCCCTTTTTGCTGGATTGTAGTTACGTGGATTTCTCTCTCCCTTCTCTCTGAACGAACTGCGAGATACTTGTAGTTGTCGCGACTGGCTTTGAAGGTTTGTCAACACGACAGAGCAGCCCCGCTCGATGGGCCACGCTACCCACCAGCTCCGAACACTCACTCCCTCCACCCCCCGGCGCACCGTGTCTGCGGTGAGCACCGTCTACAAGATGCAACTCGCGGCAGATCGCCAAGGCTTCTTCGCCAGCACCTCCCGAACCCCCCGACCTCTACCCCGCCTCGAAGGACAAGGGCAGCAGGTCCAGGGGAACACCACCACCTCCAGGTTCCCCCTCCCAGTCACACACACACACACACACTCCATCCCTCGACTGGGAAATATATCGGCCGTTCCTTCATCGTCGCTGGGTCACAATCCTGGAACTCACCAGGACTTCAGCTGTTCAAGAAGGCCGTTCAGGGAGGAGTGGTGTTGGACCTCATCGTCGATGCCTGCCCTGGTTGATAAGAGGCTCCCGAGGTCGGCTGCTTTCAAACAACCTGCGGCTGGACACCATCAGTGGCTGGAGATTTTGACTGCCTTAAGTCCCGCTATTTTCTCCATTACTGATACGGGGACACAAGGCACTGGGGATGCTCCGCGCCTGCCCCCCCGCCGCCGCGCTCCCCCCCTCCCCAGCCCCCCTCCCGTGAAACGTGCGGCCACCCACCTCCATCATCTGCTCCGCTCAGTTCCATCGGCGTCATGGGTCATTGTCTGCCCGTGCCGCCGCCCCCCTTGGTTGAAGAGCTGCGGGAAGGAAAGGACGGAGAGTCAGGCCAGGCTGAGCCACCAGAAATGCGATGGGCACCTCCCAGCCCTGTGCCCACGTCCCCACGGACTCTCACTCTGAAGGGAAGGGGTGGTTGGAGTATCAAAGTCGGGAAGTCCTGCTAGGAAGACTGTACAGGACGTTGGTTAGACCACACTTGGAATACCGTGCACAGTTCTGGTCTCCATATACCAGGGTTAGACCACACTGGGACCACCGTGCACAGTTCTGGTCTCCATATACCTGGGTTAGACCACACTTGGAGCACCGTGCACAGTTCTGGTCTCCATATACCTGGGTCAGACCACACTGGGAGCACCGTGCACAGTTCTGGTCTCCATATACCTGGGTTAGACCACACTGGGAGCACCGTGCACAGTTCTGGTCTCCATATACCAGGGTTAGACCACACTGGGAGCACCGTGCACAGTTCTGGTCTCCATATACCTGGGTTAGACCACACTGGGAGCACCGTGCACAGTTCTGGTCTCCATATACCTGGGTTAGACCACACTGGGAGCACTGTGCACAGTTCTGGTCTCCATATACCCGGGTTAGACCACACTTGGAGCACCGTGCACAGTTCTGGTCTCCATATACCTGGGTTAGACCACACTGGGAGCACTGTGCACAGTTCTGGTCTCCATATACCTGGGTTAGACCACACTGGGAGCACTGTGCACAGTTCTGGTCTCCATATACCTGGGTTAGACCGCACTGGGAGCACCGTGTACAGTTCTGGTCTCCATATACCTGGGTTAGACCACACTGGGAGCACCGTGCACAGTTCTGGTCTCCATATACCTGGGTTAGACCGCACTGGGAGCACCGTGCACAGTTCTGGTCTCCATATACCTGGGTTAGACCACACTGGGAGCACCGTGCACAGTTCTGGTCTCCATATACCTGGGTTAGACCACACTTGGAATACCGCGTACAGTTCTGGTCTCCATATACCTGGGTCAGACCACAATGGGAGCACCGTGCACAGTTCTGGTCTCCGTATACCTGGGTTAGACCACACTGGGAGCACCGTGCACAGTTCTGGTCTCCATATACCTGGGTTAGACCACACTGGGAGCACCGTGCACAGTTCTGGTCTCCATATACCTGGGTTAGACCACACTGGGAGCACCGTGCACAGTTCTGGTCCCCATATACCTGGGTTAGACCACACTGGGAGCACCGTGCACAGTTCTGGTCTCCATATACCTGGGTTAGACCACACTGGGAGCACCGTGCACAGTTCTGGTCTCCATATACCTGGGTTAGACCACACTGGGAGCACCGTGCACAGTTCTGGTCTCCATATACCTGGGTTAGACCACACTGGGAGCACTGTGCACAGTTCTGGTCTCC
This sequence comes from Pristiophorus japonicus, assembly GCF_044704955.1. NCBI lineage: Eukaryota > Metazoa > Chordata > Chondrichthyes > Pristiophoridae > Pristiophorus > Pristiophorus japonicus. Next base: position 186,313 of record NW_027254482.1, read on the forward strand.
ATATACCTGGGTTAGACCACACTGGGAGCACCGTGCACAGTTCTGGTCTCCATATACCTGGGTTAGACCACACTGGGAGCACCGTGCACAGTTCTGGTCTCCATATACCCGGGTTAGACCACACTTGGAGCACCGTGCACCGTTGTGGTGTGGAACTCGCTGCCACAGGGAGGGGTTGAGGTGAATAGTATCGATGTATTTAAGGGGAGTGAGTTACAGGCTGGAATCTAATCGAGGGGTTCGGGGGGTTTATATATAGAATAACAGATACCCGGGAGTGAGTTACAGGCTGGAATCTAATCGAGGGGTTCGGGGGGTTTATATATAGAATAACAGATACCCGGGAGTGAGTTACAGGCTGGAATCTAATCGAGGAGTTCGGGGGTTTATATATAGAATAACAGATACCCGGGAGTGAGTTACAGGCTGGAATCTAATCGAGGGGTTCGGGGGGTTTATATATAGAATAACAGATACCCGGGAGTGAGTTACAGGCTGGAATCTAATCGAGGAGTTCGGGGGTTTATATATAGAATAACAGATACCCGGGAGTGAGTTACAGGCTGGAATCTAATCGAGGGGTTCGGGGGGTTTATATATAGAATAACAGATACCCGGGAGTGAGTTACAGGCTGGAATCTAATCGAGGAGTTCGGGGGTTTATATATAGAATAACAGATACCCGGGAGTGAGTTACAGGCTGGAATCTAATCGAGGGGTTCAGGGGGTTTATATATAGAATAACAGATACCCGGGAGTGAGTTACAGGCTGGAATCTAATCGAAGGGTTCGAGGGGTTTATATATAGAATAACAGATACCCGGGAGTGAGTTACAGGCTGGAATCTAATCGAGTGGTTCGGGGGTTTATATATAGAATAACAGATACCCGGGAGTGAGTTACAGACTGGAATCTAATCGAGGGGTTCGTGGAGGTTTATATATAGAATAACAGATACCCGGGAGTGAGTTACAGGCTGGAATCTAATCGAGGAGTTCGGGGGTTTATATATAGAATAACAGATACCCGGGAGTGAGTTACAGGCTGGAATCTAATCGAGGGGTTCGGGGGGTTTATATATAGAATAACAGATACCCGGGAGTGAGTTACAGGCTGGAATCTAATCGAAGGGTTCGAGGGGTTTATATATAGAATAACAGATACCCGGGAGTGAGTTACAGGCTGGAATCTAATCGAGTGGTTCGGGGGTTTATATATAGAATAACAGATACCCGGGAGTGAGTTACAGACTGGAATCTAATCGAGGGGTTCGGGGAGGTTTATATATAGAATAACAGATACCCGGGAGTGAGTTACAGGCTGGAATCTAATCGAGGGGTTCGGGCAGTTTATATATAGAATAACAGATACCCGGGAGTGAGTTACAGGCTGGAATCTAATCGAGGGGTTCAGGGGGGTTTATATATAGAATAACAGATACCCAGGAGTGAGTTACAGGCTGGAATCTAATCGAGGGGTTCGGGGGGTTTATATATATAACAGATACCCGGGAGTGAGTTACAGACTGGAATCTAATCGATGGGTTCGGAGGTTTATATATAGAATAACAGATACCCCGGGAGTGAGTTACAGGCTGGAATCTAATCGAGGGGTTCGGGGGTTTATATATAGAATAACAGATACCTGGGAGTGAGTTACAGGCTGGAATCTAATCGAGGGGTTCGGAGGTTTATATATAGAATAACAGATACCCCGGGAGTGAGTTACAGGCTGGAATCTAATCGAGGGGTTCGGGGGTTTATATATAGAATAACAGATACCTGGGAGTGAGTTACAGGCTGGAATCTAATCGAGGGGTTCGGGGGGGTTTATATATAGAATAACAGATACCCCGGGAGTGAGTTACAGGCTGGAATCTAATCGAGGGGTTCGGGGAGGTTTATATGTAGAATAACAGATACCCGGGAGTGAGTTACAGGATGGAATCTAATCGAGGGGTTCGGGGGGTTTATATATAGAATAACAGATACCCGGCAGTGAGTTACAGACTGGAATCTAATCGAGGGGTTCGGGGGGTTTATATATAGAATAACAGATACCCGGGAGTGAGTTACAGACTGGAATCTAATCGAGGGGTTCGGGGGGTTTATATATAGAATAACAGATACCCGGGAGTGAGTTACAGACTGGAATCTAATCGAGGGGTTCGGGGGGTTTATATATAGAATAACAGATACCCGGGAGTGAGTTACAGACTGGAATCTAATCGAGGGGTTCGGGGGGTTTATATATAGAATAACAGATACCCGGGAGTGAGTTACAGGCTGGAATCTAATCGAGGGGTTCGGGGGGTTTATTTATAGAATAACAGATACCCGGGAGTGAGTTACAGGCTGGAATCTAATCGAGGGGTTCGGGGGGGTTTATATATAGAATAACAGATACCCGGGAGTGAGTTACAGGCTGGAATCTAATCGAGGGGTTCGGGGGGTTTATATATAGAATAACAGATACCCGGGAGTGAGTTACAGGCTGGAATCTAATCGAGGGGTTCGGGGGTTTATATATAGAATAACAGATACCCGGGAGTGAGTTACAGGCTGGAATCTAATCGAGGGGTTCGGGGGGGTTTATATATAGAATAACAGATACCCGGGAGTGAGTTCAAGGCGGGAACCTGTTTTGCGATGCAGGCCTGGAGTAAACTGAAAGAGAAAGAGGAATAATTCTTACCCGACAGGTCTGATGTGTGCTTTCGGCTCGTAACCGGAGAGGGGAGTGTGTGCAAGTGGTTTTGAGAAACTCAGGCTTGTGTTCGAAGCTCGGGCGACTCGGTGGGGAGAGAGGCGAGTGTTTCACGGACCGGTGCTGAGAGAGAGAAGAAAGCGGGAGATCTCACCTGTACACCCAGCTTCCCGGCTAACACCTGCGACCCACCTCTCGCTGCCCTCCCAGGGAACAAAGTGCGCGTTCTGCACACATCCTTATCAGATCAGCGAGCGTGAATCGAGAGTTTGTGCTCTTCATTCCCGTCGTTAACTGCCCGGGAAAAGGGCACCTTGTAAATTCATTCCATGCAACACCAGCACTGACCACACACTCGACCAGCTCCGCTGGGCAGGGCCACATTGTCCACATGTCCCCCCCAGACACCAGACTCCCCAAAGCAAGCGCTCTACTCGGAACTCCTTCACGGGCAAGCGACCCCCAAGGTGGGCAGAGGGAACGTTACAAGGGACACACCCCTCCCCTGATAAAGTGCAACATCCCCCACCGACACCTGGGAGTCCCTGGGCCCAAAGACCAGTCCGCCCCGAGTGGAGGAAGTGCATCCGGGAGGGCGCTGAGCACCTCGAGTCTCGTCGCCAATTGCGAGCACGCAGAAAGCAAGCGCAAGGCAGCGGAAGGAGCGTGCGGCAAACCAGTCCCACCCTCCCCTTCCCTCAACATCTATCTGTCCCACCCTCCCCTTCCCTCAACGTCTATCAGTCCCACCCTCCCCTTTCCCTCAACGTCTATCTGTCCCACTCTCCCCTTCCCTCAACGTCTCTCTGTCCCACCCTCCCCCTTCCCCTCAACGTCTCTCTGTCCCACCCTCCCCTTCCCTCAACGTCTTATCTGTCCCACCCTCCCCTTTCCGTCAACGTCTATCTGTCCCACCCTCCCCTTCCCTCAACGTCTATCAGTCCCACCCTCCCCCTTCCCTCAACGTCTATCTGTCCCACCCTCCCCTTCCCTCAACGTCTATCAGTCCCACCCTCCCCCTTCCCTCAACGTCTATCTGTCCCACCCTCCCCTTTCCCTCAACGTCTATCTGTCCCACCCTCCCCTTCCCTCAACGTCTATCTGTCCCACCCTCCCCTTCCCTCAACGTCTATCTGTCCCACCCTCCCCTTCCCTCAACGTCTATCTGTCCCACCCTCCCCTTCCCTCAACGTCTATCTGTCCCACCCTGTGACAGGGTCTGTGGTTCCCGTATTGGACTGTTCAGTCACCCGAGAACTCGTGTTCGAGTGGGAGCGAGTCTTCCTCGGTTCCGAGGGACGGCCGATGGTGATGGAAACACATAAAATAGGTGCAGGAGCAGGCCATTGGGCCCTTCGAGCCTGCCCCACCATTCAATATGATCATGGGCTGACCATTCCCTCAGTACCCCACTCCTGCCTTCTCTCCATACCCCCCTGATCCCTTTAGCCGTAAGGGCCACATCTAACTCCCTTTTGAATATATCCAACGAACTGGCCCCCAACAACTTTCTGTGGTAGAGAATTCCACAGGTTCACAATTCTCTGGGTGAAGAAGTTTCTCCTCATCTCGGTCTTAAATGGCTGACCCCTTATCCTTAGACTGTGTGAGCCCTGGTTCTGGACTTCCCCAACATCGGGAACATTCTTCCTGCATCTAAATCTGTCCAGTCCCGTCAGAATTTTATATGTTTCTATGAGATCCCCCTCTCATTCTTCTAAACTCCAGTGAATATAAGCCCAGTCGATCCAGTCTTTCTTCATATGTCAGTCCCACCATCCCGGGAATCAGTCTGGTGAACCTTCGCTGCACTCCCTCAATAGCAAGAATGTCCTTCCTCAGATTAGGAGACCAAAACTGAACACAATGTTCCAGGTGAGGCCTCACCAAGGCCCTGTACAACTGCAGTAAGGCCTCCCTGCTCCTAGACTCAAATCCTCTCGCTATGAAGGCCAACGTACCATTTGCCTTCTTCACCGCCTGCTGTACCTGCATGGCCAACTTTCAATGACTGATGTCCCATGACACCCAGGTCTCGTTGCACCTCCCCTTTTCCTAATCTGTCACCATTCAGATAATATTCTGCCTTCCTGTTTTTGCCCCCAAAGTGGATAACCTCACATTTATCCACATTATACTGCATCTGCCATGTATTTGCCCCACTCACCTAACCTGTCCAAGTCACCCTGCAGCCTCTTAGCATCCTCCTCACAGCTCACACCGCCACCCAGCTTAGTGTCATCTGCAAACTTGGAGATATTACACTCAATTCCTTCGTCTAAATCATTAATGTATATTGTAAATAGCTGGGGTCCCAGCACTGATCAGGTAAGTCCCAAACAGAGCGAAGCCATCGTTCTCAGTCCCCGCCTCAAACTCCGTTCCCCCACCCAGCCCCCGACTCCCTCCCTCTCCCCAACTCCTGTCCGAGACTGAACCAGACTGTTCCCAAACCCGGGTGTTGTATCTGACCCCGAAATGGGCTTCCGGCCACATACCCGCAGCGTAACTAAACCCGCCTGTTTCCCCCTCCGTAACATCGTCCGTCTCCTCCCCCCTGCCTCAGCTCTTCCGCTGCTGAAGCCCTCATCCGTGTCTCTCTCCCCTCCAGACTTGACTGTTCCAACGCACTCCTGGCCGGCCTCCCACGTTCTACCCGACGTAAACTAGAGGTGATCCAAAACTCGGCTGTCCCCGTGTCCTAACTCACACCCAGTCCCACTCACCCATCACCCCCTGTGCCCCGTGTCCTAACTCACACCCAGTCCCACTCACCCATCACCCCCTGTGCTCACTGACCCCGTGTCCTAACTCACACCCAGTCCCACTCACCCATCACCCCCTGTGCCCCGTGTCCTAACTCACACCCAGTCCCACTCACCCATCACCCCCTGTGCCCCGTGTCGTAACTCACACCCAGTCCCACTCACCCATCACCCCCTGTGCTCACTGCCCCGTGTCCTAACTCACACCCAGTCCCACTCACCCATCACCCCCTGTGCCCCGTGTCCTAACTCACACCCAGTCCCACTCACCCATCACGCCCTGTGCTCACTGACCCCGTGTCCTAACTCACACCCAGTCCCACTCACCCATCACCCCCTGTGCCCCGTGTCCTAACTCACACCCAGTCCCACTCACCCATCACGCCCTGTGCTCACTGACCCCGTGTCCTAACTCACACCCAGTCCCACTCACCCATCATCCCCTGTGCTCACTGACCCCGTGTCCTAACTCACACCCAGTCCCGCTCACCCATCACCCCCTGTGCTCACTGACCCCGTGTCCTAACTCACACCGAGTCCCACTCACCCATCACCCCCTGTGCCCCGTGTCCTAACTCACACCCAGTCCCACTCACCCATCACCCCCTGTGCTCACTGACCCCGTGTCCTAACTCACACCCAGTCCCACTCACCCATCACCCCCTGTGCTCACTGCCCCGTGTCCTAACTCACACCCAGTCCCACTCACCCATCACCCCCTGTGCCCCTTGTCCTAACTCACACCCAGTCCCACTCACCCATCACCCCCTGTGCTCACTGACCCGTGTCCTAACTCACACCCAGTCCCGGTCACCCATCACCCCCTGTGCTCACTGTCCCCGTGTCCTAACTCACACACAGTCCCACTCACCCATCACCCCCTGTGCCCCTTGTCCTAACTCACACCCAGTCCCACTCACCCATCACCCCCTGTGCTCACTGACCCGTGTCCTAACTCACACCCAGTCCCACTCACCCATCACCCCCTGTGCTCACTGACCCCGTGTCCTAACTCACACCCAGTCCCACTCACCCATCACCCCCTGTGCTCGCTGACCCCGTGTCCTAACTCACACCCAGTCCCACTCACCCATCGCTCCCTGTGCCCCGTGTCCTAACTCACACCCAGTCCCACTCACCCATCACCCCCTGTGCTCACTGACCCCGTGTCCTAACTCACACCCAGTCCCACTCACCCATCACCCCCTGTGCCCCGTGTCCTAACTCACACCCAGTCCCACTCACCCATCACCCCCTGTGCTCACTGACCCCGTGTCCTAACTCACACCCAGTCCCACTCACCCATCACCCCCTGTGCTCACTGACCTCGTGTCCTAACTCACACCCAGTCCCACTCACCCATCACCCCCTGTGCTCACTGCCCCGTGTCCTAACTCACACCCAGTCCCACTCACCCATCACCCCCTGTGCTCACTGACCCCGTGTCCTAACTCACACCCAGTCCCGCTCACCCATCACCCCCTGTGCTCACTGACCCCGTGTCCTAACTCACACCCAGTCCCACTCACACATCACCCCCTGTGCTCACTGACCCCGTGTCCTAACTCACACCCAGTCCCACTCACCCATCACCCCCTGTGCCCCGTGTCCTAACTCACACCCAGTCCCACTCACCCATCACCCCCTGTGCCCCGTGTCCTAACTCACACCCAGTCCCACTCACCCATCACCCCCTGTGCCCTGTGTCCTAACTCACACCCAGTCCCACTCACCCATCACCCCCTGTGCTCACTGACCCCGTGTCCTAACTCACACCCAGTCCCACTCACCCATCACCCTCTGTGCTCACTGCCCCGTGTCCTAACTCACACCCAGTCCCACTCACCCATCACCCCCTGTGCCCCGTGTCCTAACTCACACCCAGTCCCACTCACCCATCACCCCCTGTGCCCCGTGTCCTAACTCACACCCAGTCCCACTCACCCATCACCCCCTGTGCTCACTGACCCCGTGTCCTAACTCACACCCAGTCCCACTCACCCATCACCCCCTGTGCTCACTGACCCCGTGTAACTCACACCCAGTCCCACTCACCCATCACTCCCTGTGCTCACTGACACCGTGTCCTAACTCACACCCAGTCCCACTCACCCAACACCCACTGTGCCCCGTGTCCTAACTCACACCGAGGCCCACTCACCCATCACCCCCTGTGCTCACTGACCCCGTGTCCTAACTCACACCCAGTCCCACTCACCCATCACCCCCTGTGCTCACTGACCCCGTGTCCTAACTCACACCCAGTCCCACTCACCCATCACCCCCTGTGCCCCGTGTCCTAACTCACACCCAGTCCCATTCACCCATCACCCCCTGTGCTCACTGCCCCGTGTCCTAACTCACACCCAGTCCCACTCACCCATCACCCCCTGTGCTCACTGTCCCCGTGTCCTAACTCAAACCCAGTCCCACTCACCCATCACCCCCTGTGCTCACTGACCCCGTGTCCTAACTCACACCCAGTCCCACTCACCCATCACCCCCTGTGCCACGTGTCCTAACTCACACCCAGTCCCACTCACCCATCACCCCGTGTGCTCACTGACCCCGTGTCCTAACTCACACCCAGTCCCACTCACCCATCACCCCCTGTGCTCACTGACCCCGTGTCCTAACTCACACCGAGTCCCACTCACCCATCACCCCCTGTGCTCACTGACCCCGTGTCCTAACTCACACCCAGTCCCACTCACCCATCACCCACTGTGCTCACTGACCCCGTGTCCTAACTCACACCCAGTCCCACTCACCCATCATCCCCTGTGCTCACTGCCCTCGTGTCCTAACTCACACCGAGTCCCACTCACCCATCACCCACTGTGCTCACTGACCGACATTGGCTCCCGGTTAAGCATCGCCTCGATTTCAAAATTCTCATCCACCTCATCAAATCCCTCCCTCTCCCCCCCTCCCTATCTCTGTAACCTCCTCCAGCCCCGACAATTCTCATCCTCCTGTTCAAATCCCTCCCTCGCCCCCCTCCCTATCTCTGTAACCTCCTCCAGCCCCTACAATTCTCATCCTCTTGTTCAAATCCCTCCCTCGCCCCCCCTCCCTATCTCTGTAACCCCCCGAGATCTCTGCGCCCCTCCAATCCTGCCCCCTTGAGCATCCCCCGATCGCTCCACCATCGGTGGCCGTTCCTTCAGCTGCCTGGGGCCCCAAGCTCTGGAACTCCCTCCCTAAACCCCTCCGCCTCTCTCTCTCTCCTCCTTCAAGACGCTCCTTAAAACCCACCCCTCTGTGACCCAGCTTTTGGTCGCCTGTCCCCAATATCTCCTAATTTCTACTTATGTATATACTCTTGGACTCGAGCCCCGTAATCCAGGCCCACACTCCCCGGGATCAGTAATGAGGGAGCTCCGCACTGTCGGAGGGGCAGTACTGAGGGAGTGCCGCACTGTCGGAGGGGCAGTACTGAGGGAGCTCCGCACTGTCGGAGGGGCAGTACTGAGGGAGTGCCGCACTGTCGGAGGGGCAGTACTGAGGGAGCGCCGCACTGCACTGTCGGAGGGGCAGTACTGAGGGAGAGCTGCACTGTCGGAGGGGCAGTACTGAGGGAGTGCCGTACTGTCGGAGGGGCAGTACTGAGGGAGTGCCGTACTGTCGGAGGGGCAGTACTGAGGGAGTGCCGCACTGTCGGAGGGGCAGTACTGAGGGAGTGCCGTACTGTCGGAGGGGCAGTACTGAGGGAGTGCCGCACTGTCGGAGGGGCAGTACTGAGGGAGTGCCGCACTGTCGGAGGGGCAGTACTGAGGGAGTGCCGTACTGTCGGAGGGGCAGTACTGAGGGAGTGCCGCACTGTCGGAGGGGCAGTACTGAGGGAGTGCCGCACTGTCGGAGGGGCAGTACTGAGGGAGTGCCGTACTGTCGGAGGGGCAGTACTGAGGAAGTGCCGCACTGTCGGAGGGGCAGTACTGAGGGAGTGCCGCACTGTCGGAGGGGCAGTACTGAGGGAGTACCGCACTGTCGGAGGGGCAGTACTGAGGGAGTACCGTACTGTCGGAGGGGCAGTACTGAGGGAGTACCGCACTGTCGGAGGGGCAGTACTGAGGGAGCCCCGCACTGTCGGAGGGGCAGTACTGAGGGAGTGCTGCACTGTCGGAGGGGCAGTACTGAGGGAGCTCCGCACTGTCGGAGGGGCGGTACTGAGGGAATGCCGCACTGTCGGAGGGGCAGTACTGAGGGAGCCCCGCACTGTCGGAGGGGCAGTACTGAGGGAGCCCCGCACTGTCGGAGGGGCAGTACTGAGGGAATGCGGCACTGTCGGAGGGGCAGTACTGAGGGAGTGCTGCACTGTCGGAGGGGCAGTACTGAGGGAGTGCTGCACTGTCGGAGGGGCAGTACTGAGGGAGCCCCGCACTGTCGGAGGGGCAGTACTGAGGGAGTGCCGTACTGTCGGAGGGGCAGTACTGAGGGAATGCCGCATTGTCGGAGCTATTTCTCTGTGTGTGACTGTTTCTCTTTCACTCTCTCTCTCCTTCTCCCCTGTGTGTTTACACAGCGACAAAGGGAGGGACAGGGAGTGAGAGTTGGTGCCAGTATTTCGAGCCTCTGTTCCCGAGCTGGCTCTGAGCCCACAGCCCAGGCCTCAGGGGACGATCGCCTCTCGCGTGCACACAGCATTCGGTCAGAGAGACACCTGGATGGAACTTACCTGGGGGCAGGTGAGCAGGGCTGCAGGTGAGGCGCTGTCAGTCAACAGGGGAGGGGGCGGGACTCCGAAACACCCACGCACACCTGAGATAGGCCGCCCGCCCCGGCAAGCAGCCAGCCAATGGCAGAGAGGCAGCCCTTACCTGGAACAACACACCTGGTCTTAAAGGGGAACTCACTCCCCTCTTCCCTCTCCCCTCCAAACTGTGTGGGACTCCCTCCCCTCCCTCCCTCCGTCTCCAACCTGTGTGGGACTCCCTCATCTCTCCTCCCTCCCTCTCCCCTCCAAACTGTGTGGGACTCCCTCCCCTCCGTCCCTCTCTCCTCCAAACTGTGTGGGACTCCCTCCCCTCCCTCTGTCTCCCCTCCAAACTGTGTGGGGCTCCCTCCCCTCCCTCCGTCTCCCCTCCAAACTGTGTGGGACTCCCTCCCCTCCCTCCAAACTGTGTGGGACTCCCTCCCCTCCCTCCGTCTCCCCTCCAAACTGTGTGGGACTCCCTCCCCTCCCTCCAAACTGTGTGGGACTCCCTCCCCTCCCTCCAAACTGTGTGGGACTCCCTCCCCTCCCTCCATCTCCAAACTGTGTGGGACTCCCTACCCTCCTTCCGTCTCCCCTCCAAACTGTGTAGGACTCCCTCCCCTCCGTCCCTCCGTCCCCAAACTGTGTGGGACTCCCTCCCCTCCCTCTGTCTCCCCTCCAAACTGTGTGGGACTCCCTCCCCTCCCTGTAACGTTTCCTCTGCCCACCTTGGGGCTCGCTTGCCCGTGAAGGAGTTCCGAGTAGAGCGCTCGCTTTGGGGAGTCTGGTGTCTGGGGGGGACATGCGGACAATGTGGCCCTGCCCAGCGGAGCTGGTCAAGTGTGTGGTCAGTGCTTCGATGCTGGGGATGTTGGGCCTGGTTGAGGACGCTAACGTTGGTGCGTCTGTCCTCCCGGGGGATTTGCAGGATCTCGCGGAGACAGCGTTGGTGATATTTCTCCAGCGACTTGAGGTGTCTACTGTACACGGTCCGTGTCTCTGAGCCATACAGGAGGGCGGGTATCACTACAGTCCTGTAGACCATGAGCTGGGGGTGAGATACCTACTGTACACGGTCCGTGTCTCTGGGCCATACAGGAGGGTGGGTATCACTACAGCCCTGTAGACCATGAGCTGGGGGTGAGGTGTCTACTGTACATGGTCCATGTCTCTGGGCCATACAGGAGGGCGGGTATCACTACAGCCCTGTAGACCATGAGCTGGGGGTGAGGTGTCTACTGTACATGGTCCATGTCTCTGGGCCATACAGGAGGGTGGGTATCACTACAGCCCTGTAGACCATGAGCTGGGGGTGAGGTACCTACTGTACACGGTCCGTGTCTCTGAGCCATACAGGAGGGCGGGTATCACTACAGCCCTGTAGACCATGAGCTGGGGGTGAGGTGTCTACTGTACACGGTCCGTGTCTCTGGGCCATACAGGAGGGCGGGTATCACTACAGCCCTGTAGACCATGAGCTGGGGGTGAGGTACCTACTGTACACGGTCCGTGTCTCTGGGCCATACAGGAGGGCGGGTATCAGTACAGCCCTGTAGACCATGAGCTGGGGGTGAGGTGTCTACTGTACATGGTCCATGTCTCTGGACCATACAGGAGGGTGGGTATCACTACAGCCCTGTAGACCATGAGCTGGGGGTGAGGTGTCTACTGTACATGGTCCGTGTCTCTGGGCCATACAGGAGGGCGGGTATCACTACAGCCCTGTAGACCATGAGCTGGGTGGTGGATTTGAGGGCCTGGTCTTCGAACACTCTCTTCCTCAGCCGGCCGAAGGCTGCACTGGCGCACTGGAGGCGGTGTTGGCCCTCGTCGCCAATGTCGGCCCTTGTTGAGAAGAAGCTCCCGAGGTATGGGAAATGGTCCACGTTGTCCAGGGCCGGGCTGTGGATCTTGATGACTGGGGGGCAGTGCTGTGCGGTGAGGACAGGCTGGTGGAGGACCTTGGTCTTACGGGATGTTTAGCGTAGGGCCCGAGCTTTTGTACGACTCAGTAAATACGACTCAGTCGACTGCGTCCTGGAGTTCAGCCGCTGTGTGTGTGCGCAGACGCAGGCGTTGTCCGTGTACGGCAGCTTGACGACAGAGGTTGGGGTGGTCTGGGACCTGGCCTGGAGACGGCGAAGGTTGAACAGCTTCCCTCTGGTTCCGTATTTAGTTCCACTCCAGCGGGGGGGAGCTTGTTGAGGTGGAGCCTGGCGGCGAGGAAGTTTGAGAAGGGGGTTGGGGCGATGATGCAGCCCTGTTTGACCCCGGTGCGGACGGGGATTGGGTCTGTGATGGAGCCGTCAGGAAGGATCACGGCCTGCCTAATTATAATCGGCAGGACTATCGTATGTTGGACTATCTGATATGGATGGCTTAACGGACGAGGGACTGGGGGAAGAGGAAAGGAGGGAGACAGAGAGAGAGAGAGAGAGACAAAAGATCATTGGACAGCAAGAGCCAAACCTGTAAAACTAAACATATTCTGGACTCTCTGGGGTGTAAATGATGTTGAATTGCAGGATATATCTATGCCTAGGGATCTCTGCGGGCTTGGGGCGAAGTGTATGGGGGCAGGGGGGCTTCAGAGAGCAAAAACACGACCCCCAAAGTCGGGTAACAGAGGCCGCGGTGAGTAAAGCGGAGCAATGGAGGCGGATTTACCCAGGCTCCACCGCGCGCGGGGAAGTCCCCAATGCGGCGGATAGGTGCGGCGGCGCGTGCGCAGGGGGTGGAGCTGGGGGAAGGAGGCGGAGGCGGCGCGTGCGCAGTGAGAGCCAGAAGGAGCGAGGCGGAGTGTGTGGGGGGGGGGGGGGGGAGGGAGGTCAGGGGTCAGAAACGGAGCTCGCTCTCTGCTGCTCCTCCGCCGTCCGCGCCACCCCGTCGCCAAGGGCCCCCGCTACCCCTGGCAACCGGGGGAGTCCTGGTCTGGCCCCGCGTGAGTATTATGGGATGGGGTATCCACTGCCCGCCTGGGCTCAGTCTGAGAGATACAGGGGGGGGATACAGTGAGTATTATGGGATGGGGATACAGTGAGTATTATGGGATGGGGATATGTGAGTATTATGGGATGGGGATACAGAGAGTATTATGGGATGGGGATACAGAGAGTATTATGGGATGGGGATACAGGGAGTATTATGGGATGGGGATACAGTGAGTATTATGGGATGGGGATACAGAGAGTATTATGGGATGGGGATACAGTGAGTATTATGGGATGGGGATACAGTGAGTATTATGGGATGGGGATACAGTGAGTATTATGGGATGGGGATATGTGTGAGTATTATGGGATGGGGATATGTGTGAGTATTATGGGATGGGGATACAGGGAGTATTATGGGATGGGGATACAGAGAGTATTATGGGATGGGGATACAGAGAGTATTATGGGATGGGGATACAGTGAGTATTATGGGATGGGGATACAGTGAGTATTATGGGATGGGGATACAGAGAGTATTATGGGATGGGGATACAGTGAGTATTATGGGATGGGGATATGTGTGAGTATTATGGGATGGGGATACAGTGAGTATTATGGGATGGGGATACAGTGAGTATTATGGGATGGGGATATGTGTGAGTATTATGGGATGGGGATACAGAGAGTATTATGGGATGGGGATACAGAGAGTATTATGGGATGGGGATACAGTGAGTATTATGGGATGGGGATATGTGTGAGTATTATGGGATGGGGATACAGAGAGTATTATGGGATGGGGACACAGTGAGTATTATGGGATGGGGATATGTGTGAGTATTATGGGATGGGGATACAGTGAGTATTATGGGATGGGGATACAGTGAGTATTATGGGATGGGGATACAGAGAGTATTATGGGATGGGGATACAGTGAGTATTATGGGATGGGGATACAGAGAGTATTATGGGATGGGGATATGTGTGAGTATTATGGGATGGGGATACAGCGAGTATTATGGGATGGGGATACAGAGAGTATTATGGGATGGGGATATCTGTGAGTATTATGGGATGGGGATACAGTGAGTATTATGGGATGGGGACACAGTGAGTATTATGGGATGGGGATACAGTGAGTATTATGGGATGGGGATATGTGTGAGTATTATGGGATGGTGAGACACTGAGTATTATGGGATGGGGATATGTGTGAGTATTATGGGATGGGGATACAGTGAGTATTATGGGATGGGGATATGTGTGAGTATTATGGGATGGGGATACAGTGAGTATTATGGGATGGGGACACAGTGAGTATTATGGGATGGGGATACAGTGAGTATTATGGGATGGGGATACAGTGAGTATTATGGGATGGGGACACAGTGAGTATTATGGGATGGGGACACAGTGAGTATTATGGGATGGGGATATGTGTGAGTATTATGGGATGGGGACACAGTGAGTATTATGGGATGGGGAAACAGTGAGTATTATGGGATGGGGATACAGAGAGTATTATGGGATGGGGATATGTGTGAGTATTATGGGATGTGGATATGTGTGAGTATTATGGGATGGGGATATGTGTGAGTATTATGGGATGGGGATATGTGTGAGTATTATGGGATGGGGATACAGTGAGTATTATGGGATGGGGATATGTGTGAGTATTATGGGATGTGGATATGTGTGAGTATTATGGGATGGGGATATGTGTGAGTATTATGGGATGGGGATATATGTGAGTATTATGGGATGGGGATACAGTGAGTATTATGGGATGGGGATACAGTGAGTATTATGGGATGGGGATATGTGTGAGTATTATGGGATGGGGTTACAGTGAGTATTATGGGATGGGGATACAGTGAGTATTATGGGATGGGGATATGTGTGAGTATTATGGGATGGGGATACAGAGAGTATTATGGGATGGGGTTACAGTGAGTATTATGGGATGGGGATACAGTGAGTATTATGGGATGGGGATACAGTGAGTATTATGGGATGGGGATATGTGTGAGTATTATGGGATGGGGATACAGTGAGTATTATGGGATGGGGATACAGTGAGTATTATGGGATGGGGATATGTCTGAGTATTATGGGATGGGGATACAGTGAGTATTATGGGATGGGGATACAGTGAGTATTATGGGATGGGGATATGTGTGAGTATTATGGGATGGGGATACAGTGAGTATTATGGGATGGGGATACAGAGAGTATTATGGGATGGGGATATGTGTGAGTATTATGGGATGGGGATACAGTGAGTATTATGGGATGGGGATACAGAGAGTATTATGGGATGGGGATATGTGTGAGTATTATGGGATGGGGATACAGTGAGTATTATGGGATGGGGATACAGTGAGTATTATGGGATGGGGATATGTGTGAGTATTATGGGATGGGGATACAGAGAGTATTATGGGATGGGGATATGTGTGAGTATTATGGGATGGGGATATGTGTGAGTATTATGGGATGGGGATACAGTGAGTATTATGGGATGGGGATACAGTGAGTATTATGGGATGGGGACACAGTGAGTATTATGGGATGGGGATATGTGTGAGTATTATGGGATGGGGAAACAGTGAGTATTATGGGATGGGGACACAGTGAGTATTATGGGATGGGGATATGTGTGAGTATTATGGGATGGGGATATGTGTGAGTATTATGGGATGGGGATACAGAGAGTATTATGGGATGGGGATACAGTGAGTATTATGGGATGGGGATATGTGTGAGTATTATGGGATGGGGATACAGAGAGTATTATGGGATGGGGATATGTGTGAGTATTATGGGATGGGGATACAGAGAGTATTATGGGATGGGGATATGTGTGAGTATTATGGGATGGGGATACAGTGAGTATTATGGGATGGGGATATGTGTGAGTATTATGGGATGGGGATACAGTGAGTATTATGGGATGGGGATACAGAGAGTATTATGGGATGTGGATATGTGTGAGTATTATGGGGTGGGGATACAGTGAGTATTATGGGATGGGGATATGTGTGAGTATTATGGGATGGGGATACAGTGAGTATTATGGGATGGGGATACAGAGAGTATTATGGGATGGGGATATGTGTGAGTATTATTGGATGGGGATATGTGTGAGTATTATGGGATGGGGATACAGTGAGTATTATGGGATGGGGACACAGTGAGTATTATGGGATGGGGATACAGAGAGTATTATGGGATGGGGAAACAGTGAGTATTATGGGATGGGGATACAGAGAGTATTATGGGATGGGGATATGTGTGAGTATTATGGGATGGGGATATGTGTGAGTATTATGGGATGGGGATACAGAGAGTATTATGGGATGGGGATACAGTGAGTATTATGGGATGGGGATATGTGTGAGTATTATGGGATGGGGATACAGAGAGTATTATGGGATGGGGACACAGTGAGTATTATGGGATGGGGATATGTGTGAGTATTATGGGATGGGGATACAGAGAGTATTATGGGATGGGGATATGTGTGAGTATTATGGGATGGGGATACAGTGAGTATTATGGGATGGGGATATGTGTGAGTATTATGGGATGGGGATATGTGTGAGTATTATGGGATGGGGATACAGTGAGTATTATGGGATGGGGATACAGAGAGTATTATGGGATGGGGTTACACAGAGTATTATGGGATGGGGATACAGAGAGTATTATGGGATGGGGATACAGAGAGTATTATGGGATGGGGATATGTGTGAGTATTATGGGATGGGGATACAGTGAGTATTATGGGATGGGGATACAGAGAGTATTATGGGATGGGGTTACAGAGAGTATTATGGGATGGGGATACAGAGAGTATTATGGGATGGGGATATGTGTGAGTATTATGGGATGGGGATACAGTGAGTATTATGGGATGGGGATATGTGTGAGTATTATGGGATGGGGATACAGAGAGTATTATGGGATGGGGATACAGTGAGTATTATGGGATGGGGATACAGTGAGTATTATGGGATGGGGACACAGTGAGTATTATGGGATGGGGATACAGTGAGTATTATGGGATGGGGACACAGTGAGTATTATGGGATGGGGATATGTGTGAGTATTATGGGATGGGGATATGTGTGAGTATTATGGGATGGGGATACAGTGAGTATTATGGGATGGGGATACAGAGAGTATTATGGGATGGGGATACAGTGAGTATTATGGGATGGGGACACAGTGAGTATTATGGGATGGGGATACAGAGAGTATTATGGGATGGGGATACAGTGAGTATTATGGGATGGGGATACAGAGAGTATTATGGGATGGGGATACAGTGAGTATTATGGGATGGGGATACAGTGAGTATTATGGGATGGGGATACAGTGAGTATTATGGGATGGAGATATGTGTGAGTATTATGGGATGGGGATATGTGTGAGTATTATGGGATGGGGATATGTGTGAGTATTATGGGATGGGGATACAGTGAGTATTATGGGATGTGGATACAGTGAGTATTATGGGATGGGGATATGTGTGAGTATTATGGGATGGGGATATGTGTGAGTATTATGGGATGGGGATATGTGTGAGTATTATGGGATGGGGATACAGTGAGTATTATGGGATGGGGATATGTGTGAGTATTATGGGATGGGGATACAGAGAGTATTATGGGATGGTGATATGTGTGAGTATTATGGGATGGGGATATGTGTGAGTATTATGGGATGGGGATACAGTGAGTATTATGGGATGGTGAGACACTGAGTATTATGGGATGGGGATACAGTGAGTATTATGGGATGGGGATATGTGTGAGTATTATGGGATGGGGATACAGTGAGTATTATGGGATGGGGATACAGAGAGTATTATGGGATGGGGATACAGTGAGTATTATGGGATGTGGATATGTGTGAGTATTATGGGATGGGGATACAGTGAGTATTATGGGATGGGGATATGTGTGAGTATTATGGGATGTTATACAGAGAGTATTATGGGATGGGGAGACAGTGAGTATTATGGGATGGGGATACAGAGAGTATTATGGGATGGGGATATGTGTGAGTATTATGGGATGGGGATACAGTGAGTATTATGGGATGGGGATACAGTGAGTATTATGGGATGGGGATACAGAGAGTATTATGGGATGGGGTTACAGAGAGTATTATGGGATGGGGATACAGAGAGTATTATGGGATGGGGATATGTGTGAGTATTATGGGATGGGGATACAGAGAGTATTATGGGATGGGGATATGTGTGAGTATTATGGGATCGGGATATGTGTGAGTATTATGGGATGGGGATACAGAGAGTATTATGGGATGGGGATACAGTGAGTATTATGGGATGGGGATACAGAGAGTATTATGGGATGGGGACACAGTGAGTATTATGGGATGGGGATACAGTGAGTATTATGGGATGGGGATACAGTGAGTATTATGGGATGGGGATATGTGTGAGTATTATGGGATGGGGATACAGAGAGTATTATGGGATGGGTATACAGAGAGTATTATGGGATGGGGATATGTGTGAGTATTATGGGATGGGGATACAGTGAGTATTATGGGATGGGGATATGTGTGAGTATTATGGGATGGGGATACAGAGAGTATTATGGGATGGGGATACAGAGAGTATTATGGGATGGGGATATGTGTGAGTATTATGGGATGGGGATACAGTGAGTATTATGGGATGGGGATATGTGTGAGTATTATGGGATGGGGATACAGAGAGTATTATGGGATGGGGATATGTGTGAGTATTATGGGATGGGGATACAGTGAGTATTATGGGATGGGGATATGTGTGAGTATTATGGGATGGGGATACAGAGAGTATTATGGGATGGGGATATGTGTGAGTATTATGGGATGGGGATACAGTGAGTATTATGGGATGGGGATATGTGTGAGTATTATGGGATGGGGATACAGAGAGTATTATGGGATGGGGATATGTGTGAGTATTATGGGATGGGGATACAGTGAGTATTATGGGATGGGGATATGTGTGAGTATTATGGGATGGGGATACAGAGAGTATTATGGGATGGGGATATGTGTGAGTATTATGGGATGGGGATACAGTGAGTATTATGGGATGGGGATACAGTGAGTATTATGGGATGGGGATACAGTGAGTATTATGGGATGGGGATATGTGTGAGTATTATGGGATGGGGATACAGTGAGTATTATGGGATGGGGATACAGAGAGTATTATGGGATGGGGATATGTGTGAGTATTATGGGATGGGGATACAGGGAGTATTATGGGATGGGGATATGTGTGAGTATTATGGGATGGGGGATACAGTGAGTATTATGGGATGGGGATACAGTGAGTATTATGGGATGGGGATATGTGTGAGTATTATGGGATGGGGATATGTGTGAGTATTATGGGATGGGGATATGTGTGAGTATTATGGGATGGGGATACAGTGAGTATTATGGGATGGGGATACAGTGAGTATTATGGGATGGGGATATGTGTGAGTATTATGGGATGGGGATATGTGTGAGTATTATGGGATGGGGATATGTGTGAGTATTATGGGATGGGGATACAGTGAGTATTATGGGATGGGGATACAGTGAGTATTATGGGATGGGGATACAGAGAGTATTATGGGATGGAGATATGTGTGAGTATTATGGGATGGGGATATGTGTGAGTATTATGGGATGGGGGATACAGTGAGTATTATGGGATGGGGATACAGTGAGTATTATGGGATGGGGATATGTGTGAGTATTATGGGATGGGGATACAGTGAGTATTATGGGATGGGGATACAGTGAGTATTATGGGATGGGGATACAGTGAGTATTATGGGATGGGGATACAGTGAGTATTATGGGATGGGGATACAGAGAGTATTATGGGATGGAGATATGTGTGAGTATTATGGGATGGGGATATGTGTGAGTATTATGGGATGGGGATACAGTGAGTATTATGGGATGGGGATACAGTGAGTATTATGGGATGGGGACACAGTGAGTATTATGGGATGGGGATACAGTGAGTATTATGGGATGGGGATACAGTGAGTATTATGGGATGGGGATACAGTGAGTATTATGGGATGGGGATATGTGTGAGTATTATGGGATGGGGATATGTGTGAGTATTATGGGATGGGGATACAGTGAGTATTATGGGATGGGGATACAGTGAGTATTATGGGATGGGGATATGTGTGAGTATTATGGGATGGGGATACAGTGAGTATTATGGGATGGGGATACAGTGAGTATTATGGGATGGGAATATGTGTGAGTATTATGGGATGGGGATATGTGTGAGTATTATGGGATGGGGATATGTGTGAGTATTATGGGATGGGGATATGTGTGAGTATTATGGGATGGGGATATGTGTGAGTATTATGGGATGGGGATATGTGTGAGTATTATGGGATGGGGATACAGTGAGTATTATGGGATGGGGATACAGTGAGTATTATGGGATGGGGATACAGTGAGTATTATGGGATGGGGATATGTGTGAGTATTATGGGATGGGGATATGTGTGAGTATTATGGGATGGGGATACAGTGAGTATTATGGGATGGGGATACAGTGAGTATTATGGGATGGGGATATGTGTGAGTATTATGGGATGGGGATACAGTGAGTATTATGGGATGGGGATACAGTGAGTATTATGGGATGGGGATACAGTGAGTATTATGGGATGGGAATATGTGTGAGTATTATGGGATGGGGATATGTGTGAGTATTATGGGATGGGGATATGTGTGAGTATTATGGGATGGGGATATGTGTGAGTATTATGGGATGGGGATATGTGTGAGTATTATGGGATGGGGATATGTGTGAGTATTATGGGATGGGGATACAGTGAGTATTATGGGATGGGGATATGTGTGAGTATTATGGGATGGGGATACAGTGAGTATTATGGGATGGGGATACAGTGAGTATTATGGGATGGGGATACAGAGAGTATTATGGGATGGGGATATGTGTGAGTATTATGGGATGGGGATACAGTGAGTATTATGGGATGGGGATGCAGTGAGTATTATGGGATGGGGATATGTGTGAGTATTATGGGATGGGGATATGTGTGAGTATTATGGGATGGGGATACAGTGAGTATTATGGGATGGGGATACAGAGAGTATTATGGGATGGGGATATGTGTGAGTATTATGGGATGGGGATACAGTGAGTATTATGGGATGGGGACACAGTGAGTATTATGGGATGGGGATACAGTGAGTATTATGGGATGGGGATACAGTGAGTATTATGGGATGGGGATATCTGTGAGTATTATGGGATGGGGATACAGTGAGTATTATGGGATGGGGATACAGTGAGTATTATGGGATGGGGATACAGAGAGTATTATGGGATGGGGATATGTGTGAGTATTATGGGATGGGGATATGTGTGAGTATTATGGGATGGGGATATCTGTGAGTATTATGGGATGGGGATATGTGTGAGTATTATGGGATGGGGATATGTGTGAGTATTATGCGATGGGGATATCTGTGAGTATTATGGGATGGGGATACAGTGAGTATTATGGGATGGGGATACAGTGAGTATTATGGGATGGGGATACAGAGAGTATTATGGGATGGGGATATGTGTGAGTATTATGGGATGGGGATATGTGTGAGTATTATGGGATGGGGATATCTGTGAGTATTATGGGATGGGGATACAGTGAGTATTATGGGATGGGGATACAGTGAGTATTATGGGATGGGGATACAGAGAGTATTATGGGATGGGGATATGTGTGAGTATTATGGGATGGGGATACAGTGAGTATTATGGGATGGGGACACAGTGAGTATTATGGGATGGGGATACAGTGAGTATTATGGGATGGGGATACAGTGAGTATTATGGGATGGGGATATGTGTGAGTATTATGGGATGGGGATATGTGTGAGTATTATGGGATGGTGAGACACTGAGTATTATGGGATGGGGATATGTGTGAGTATTATGGGATGGGGATACAGAGAGTATTATGGGATGGGGATATGTGTGAGTATTATGGGATGGGGATACAGAGAGTATTATGGGATGGGGATATCTGTGAGTATTATGGGATGGGGATACAGTGAGTATTATGGGATGGGGACACAGTGAGTATTATGGGATGGGGATACAGTGAGTATTATGGGATGGGGATACAGTGAGTATTATGGGATGGGGATATGTGTGAGTATTATGGGATGGGGATATGTGTGAGTATTATGGGATGGTGAGACACTGAGTATTATGGGATGGGGATATGTGTGAGTATTATGGGATGGTGAGACACTGAGTATTATGGGATGGGGATATGTGTGAGTATTATGGGATGGTGAGACACTGAGTATTATGGGATGGGGATATGTGTGAGTATTATGGGATGGTGAGACACTGAGTATTATGGGATGGGGATATGTGTGAGTATTATGGGATGGGGATACAGTGAGTATTATGGGATGGGGATATGTGTGAGTATTATGGGATGGGGATACAGTGAGTATTATGGGATGGGGACACAGTGAGTATTATGGGATGGGGATACAGTGAGTATTATGGGATGGTGAGACACTGAGTATTATGGAATGGGGATATGTGTGAGTATTATGGGATGGTGAGACACTGAGTATTATGGGATGGGGATACAGTGAGTATTATGGGATGGGGACACAGTGAGTATTATGGGATGGGGATATGTGTGAGTATTATGGGATGGGGACACAGTGAGTATTATGGGATGGGGAAACAGTGAGTATTATGGGATGGGGATACAGAGAGTATTATGGGATGGGGATATGTGTGAGCATTATGGGATGGGGATATGTGTGAGTATTATGGGATGGGGATACAGTGAGTATTATGGGATGGGGATATGTGTGAGCATTATGGGATGGGGATATGTGTGAGTATTATGGGATGGGGATATGTGTGAGTATTATGGGATGGGGATATGTGTGAGTATTATGGGATGGGGATACAGTGAGTATTATGGGATGGGGATATGTGTGAGTATTATGGGATGGGGATATGTGTGAGTATTATGGGATGGGGATATGTGTGAGTATTATGGGATGGGGATACAGTGAGTATTATGGGATGGGGACACAGTGAGTATTATGGGATGGGGATACAGTGAGTATTATGGGATGGGGATATGTGTGAGTATTATGGGATGGGGATATGTGTGAGTATTATGGGATGGGGATACAGTGAGTATTATGGGATGGGGACACAGTGAGTATTATGGGATGGGGATATGTGTGAGTATTATGGGATGGGGTCACAGTGAGTATTATGGGATGGGGAAACAGTGAGTATTATGGGATGGGGATATGTGTGAGTATTATGGGATGGGGACACAGTGAGTATTATGGGATGGGGAAACAGTGAGTATTATGGGATGGGGATACAGTGAGTATTATGGGATGGGGATACAGTGAGTATTATGGGATGGGGATATGTGTGAGTATTATGGGATGGGGATACAGTGAGTATTATGGGATGGGGATATGTGTGAGTATTATGGGATGGGGATATGTGTGAGTATTATGGGATGGGGATATGTGTGAGTATTATGGGATGGGGATACAGTGAGTATTATGGGATGGGGATATGTGTGAGTATTATGGGATGTGGATATGTGTGAGTATTATGGGATGGGGATATGTGTGAGTATTATGGGATGGGGATATATGTGAGTATTATGGGATGGGGATACAGTGAGTATTATGGGATGGGGATACAGTGAGTATTATGGGATGGGGATACAGTGAGTATTATGGGATGGGGATATGTGTGAGTATTATGGGATGGGGTTACAGTGAGTATTATGGGATGGGGATACAGTGAGTATTATGGGATGGGGATATGTGTGAGTATTATGGGATGGGGATACAGAGAGTATTATGGGATGGGGTTACAGTGAGTATTATGGGATGGGGATACAGTGAGTATTATGGGATGGGGATACAGTGAGTATTATGGGATGGGGATACAGTGAGTATTATGGGATGGGGATACAGTGAGTATTATGGGATGGGGATACAGTGAGTATTATGGGATGGGGATATGTCTGAGTATTATGGGATGGGGATACAGTGAGTATTATGGGATGGGGATACAGTGAGTATTATGGGATGGGGATATGTGTGAGTATTATGGGATGGGGATACAGTGAGTATTATGGGATGGGGATACAGAGAGTATTATGGGATGGGGATATGTGTGAGTATTATGGGATGGGGATACAGTGAGTATTATGGGATGGGGATACAGAGAGTATTATGGGATGGGGATATGTGTGAGTATTATGGGATGGGGATACAGTGAGTATTATGGGATGGGGATACAGTGAGTATTATGGGATGGGGATATGTGTGAGTATTATGGGATGGGGATACAGAGAGTATTATGGGATGGGGATATGTGTGAGTATTATGGGATGGGGATATGTGTGAGTATTATGGGATGGGGATACAGTGAGTATTATGGGATGGGGATACAGTGAGTATTATGGGATGGGGACACAGTGAGTATTATGGGATGGGGATATGTGTGAGTATTATGGGATGGGGAAACAGTGAGTATTATGGGATGGGGACACAGTGAGTATTATGGGATGGGGATATGTGTGAGTATTATGGGATGGGGATATGTGTGAGTATTATGGGATGGGGATACAGAGAGTATTATGGGATGGGGATACAGTGAGTATTATGGGATGGGGATATGTGTGAGTATTATGGGATGGGGATACAGAGAGTATTATGGGATGGGGATATGTGTGAGTATTATGGGATGGGGATACAGAGAGTATTATGGGATGGGGATATGTGTGAGTATTATGGGATGGGGATACAGTGAGTATTATGGGATGGGGATATGTGTGAGTATTATGGGATGGGGATATGTGTGAGTATTATGGGATGGGGATACAGTGAGTATTATGGGATGGGGATACAGAGAGTATTATGGGATGTGGATATGTGTGAGTATTATGGGGTGGGGATACAGTGAGTATTATGGGATGGGGATATGTGTGAGTATTATGGGATGGGGATACAGTGAGTATTATGGGATGGGGATACAGAGAGTATTATGGGATGGGGATATGTGTGAGTATTATGGGATGGGGATATGTGTGAGTATTATGGGATGGGGATACAGTGAGTATTATGGGATGGGGACACAGTGAGTATTATGGGATGGGGATACAGAGAGTATTATGGGATGGGGAAACAGTGAGTATTATGGGATGGGGATACAGTGAGTATTATGGGATGGGGATATGTGTGAGTATTATGGGATGGGGAAACAGTGAGTATTATGGGATGGGGACACAGTGAGTATTATGGGATGGGGATATGTGTGAGTATTATGGGATGGGGATATGTGTGAGTATTATGGGATGGGGATACAGAGAGTATTATGGGATGGGGATACAGTGAGTATTATGGGATGGGGATATGTGTGAGTATTATGGGATGGGGATACAGAGAGTATTATGGGATGGGGACACAGTGAGTATTATGGGATGGGGATATGTGTGAGTATTATGGGATGGGGATACAGAGAGTATTATGGGATGGGGATATGTGTGAGTATTATGGGATGGGGATACAGTGAGTATTATGGGATGGGGATATGTGTGAGTATTATGGGATGGGGATATGTGTGAGTATTATGGGATGGGGATACAGTGAGTATTATGGGATGGGGATACAGAGAGTATTATGGGATGGGGTTACAGAGAGTATTATGGGATGGGGATACAGAGAGTATTATGGGATGGGGTTACAGAGAGTATTATGGGATGGGGATACAGAGAGTATTATGGGATGGGGATATGTGTGAGTATTATGGGATGGGGATACAGTGAGTATTATGGGATGGGGATACAGAGAGTATTATGGGATGGGGTTACAGAGAGTATTATGGGATGGGGATACAGAGAGTATTATGGGATGGGGATATGTGTGAGTATTATGGGATGGGGATACAGTGAGTATTATGGGATGGGGATATGTGTGAGTATTATGGGATGGGGATACAGAGAGTATTATGGGATGGGGATACAGTGAGTATTATGGGATGGGGATACAGTGAGTATTATGGGATGGGGATATGTGTGAGTATTATGGGATGGGGATATGTGTGAGTATTATGGGATGGGGATACAGTGAGTATTATGGGATGAGGATACAGTGAGTATTATGGGATGGGGATATGTGTGAGTATTATGGGATGGGGATACAGAGAGTATTATGGGATGGGGATATGTGTGAGTATTATGGGATGGGTATACAGAGAGTATTATGGGATGGGGATACAGTGAGTATTATGGGATGGGGATACAGTGAGTATTATGGGATGGGGATATGTGTGAGTATTATGGGATGGGGATACAGAGAGTATTATGGGATGGGGATATGTGTGAGTATTATGGGATGGGGATACAGTAAGTATTATGGGATGGGGATATGTGTGAGTATTATGGGATGGGGATACAGTGAGTATTATGGGATGGGGAGACACTGAGTATTATGGGATGGGGATATGTGTGAGTATTATGGGATGGGGATACAGTGAGTATTGTGGGATGGGGATATGTGTGAGTATTATGGGATGGGTATACAGAGAGTATTATGGGATGGGGATATGTGTGAGTATTATGGGACGGGGATATGTGTGAGTATTATGGGATGGGTATACAGAGAGTATTATGGGATGGGGATATGTGTGAGTATTATGGGATGGGGATACAGTGAGTATTATGGGATGGGGATACAGAGAGTATTATGGGATGGGGATACAGAGAGTATTATGGGATGTTATACAGTGAGTATTATGGGATGGGGATATGTGTGAGTATTATGGGATGGGGATACAGAGAGTATTATGGGATGTTATACAGTGAGTATTATGGGATGGGGATATGTGTGAGTATTATGGGATGGGGATACAGAGAGTATTATGGGATGGGGATACAGTGAGTATTATGGGATGGGGATACAGAGAGTATTATGGGATGGGGATACAGAGAGTATTATGGGATGTTATACAGTGAGTATTATGGGATGGGGATATGTGTGAGTATTATGGGATGGGGATATGTGTGAGTATTATGGGATGGAGATACAGAGAGTATAATGGGATGTTATACAGAGAGTATTATGGGATGGGGATACAGAGAGTATTATGGGATGGGGATACAGTGAGTATTATGGGATGTGGATATGTGTGAGTATTATGGGATGGGGTTACAGTGAGTATTATGGGATGGGGATATGTGTGAGTATTATGGGATGGGGATATGTGTGAGTATTATGGGATGGGGATACAGAGAGTATTATGGGATGGGGATACAGTGAGTATTATGGGATGGGGACACAGTGAGTATTATGGGATGGGGATACAGTGAGTATTATGGGATGGGGACACAGTGAGTATTATGGGATGGGGATATGTGTGAGTATTATGGGATGGGGATATGTGTGAGTATTATGGGATGGGGATACAGTGAGTATTATGGGATGGGGATACAGAGAGTATTATGGGATGGGGATACAGTGAGTATTATGGGATGGGGATACAGTGAGTATTATGGGATGGGGACACAGTGAGTATTATGGGATGGGGATACAGAGAGTATTATGGGATGGGGATACAGTGAGTATTATGGGATGGGGATACAGAGAGTATTATGGGATGGGGATACAGTGAGTATTATGGGATGGGGATACAGTGAGTATTATGGGATGGGGATACAGTGAGTATTATGGGATGGGGATATGTGTGAGTATTATGGGATGGGGATACAGAGATTATTATGGGATGGGGATACAGAGAGTATTATGGGATGGGGGATATGTGTGAGTATTATGGGATGGGGATACAGTGAGTATTATGGGATGGGGATACAGGGAGTATTATGGGATGGGATATGTGTGAGTATTATGGGATGGGGATATGTGTGAGTATTATGGGATGGGGATATGTGTGAGTATTATGGGATGGGGATACAGTGAGTATTATGGGATGTGGATACAGTGAGTATTATGGGATGGGGATATGTGTGAGTATTATGGGATGGGGATATGTGTGAGTATTATGGGATGGGGATATGTGTGAGTATTATGGGATGGGGATACAGTGAGTATTATGGGATGGGGATATGTGTGAGTATTATGGGATGGGGATACAGAGAGTATTATGGGATGGTGATATGTGTGAGTATTATGGGATGGGGATATGTGTGAGTATTATGGGATGGGGATACAGTGAGTATTATGGGATGGTGAGACACTGAGTATTATGGGATGGGGATACAGTGAGTATTATGGGATGGGGATATGTGTGAGTATTATGGGATGGGGATACAGTGAGTATTATGGGATGGGGATACAGAGAGTATTATGGGATGGGGATACAGTGAGTATTATGGGATGTGGATATGTGTGAGTATTATGGGATGGGGATACAGTGAGTATTATGGGATGGGGATATGTGTGAGTATTATGGGATGTTATACAGAGAGTATTATGGGATGGGGAGACAGTGAGTATTATGGGATGGGGATACAGAGAGTATTATGGGATGGGGATATGTGTGAGTATTATGGGATGGGGATACAGTGAGTATTATGGGATGGGGATACAGTGAGTATTATGGGATGGGGATACAGAGAGTATTATGGGATGGGGTTACAGAGAGTATTATGGGATGGGGATACAGAGAGTATTATGGGATGGGGATATGTGTGAGTATTATGGGATGGGGATACAGAGAGTATTATGGGATGGGGATATGTGTGAGTATTATGGGATGGGGATATGTGTGAGTATTATGGGATGGGGATACAGAGAGTATTATGGGATGGGGATACAGTGAGTATTATGGGATGGGGATACAGAGAGTATTATGGGATGGGGACACAGTGAGTATTATGGGATGGGGATACAGTGAGTATTATGGGATGGGGATACAGTGAGTATTATGGGATGGGGATATGTGTGAGTATTATGGGATGGGGATACAGTGAGTATTATGGGATGGGGATACAGTGAGTATTATGGGATGGGGACACAGTGAGTATTATGGGATGGGGATACAGAGAGTATTATGGGATGGGGATACAGTGAGTATTATGGGATGGGGATACAGAGAGTATTATGGGATGGGGATACAGTGAGTATTATGGGATGGGGATACAGTGAGTATTATGGGATGGGGATATGTGTGAGTACTATGGGATGGGGATAC
Organism: Pristiophorus japonicus; assembly: GCF_044704955.1. NCBI lineage: Eukaryota > Metazoa > Chordata > Chondrichthyes > Pristiophoridae > Pristiophorus > Pristiophorus japonicus. The sequence goes on from NW_027254482.1 coordinate 215,722, forward strand.
AGAGAGTATTATGGGATGGGGATACAGAGAGTATTATGGGATGGGGGATATGTGTGAGTATTATGGGATGGGGATACAGTGAGTATTATGGGATGGGGATACAGGGAGTATTATGGGATGGGGATATGTGTGAGTATTATGGGATGGGGATATGTGTGAGTATTATGGGATGGGGATATGTGTGAGTATTATGGGATGGGGATACAGTGAGTATTATGGGATGTGGATACAGTGAGTATTATGGGATGGGGATATGTGTGAGTATTATGGGATGGGGATATGTGTGAGTATTATGGGATGGGGATATGTGTGAGTATTATGGGATGGGGATACAGTGAGTATTATGGGATGGGGATATGTGTGAGTATTATGGGATGGGGATACAGAGAGTATTATGGGATGGTGATATGTGTGAGTATTATGGGATGGGGATATGTGTGAGTATTATGGGATGGGGATACAGTGAGTATTATGGGATGGTGAGACACTGAGTATTATGGGATGGGGATACAGTGAGTATTATGGGATGGGGATATGTGTGAGTATTATGGGATGGGGATACAGTGAGTATTATGGGATGGGGATACAGAGAGTATTATGGGATGGGGATACAGTGAGTATTATGGGATGTGGATATGTGTGAGTATTATGGGATGGGGATACAGTGAGTATTATGGGATGTGGATATGTGTGAGTATTATGGGATGGGGATACAGAGAGTATTATGGGATGGGGATATGTGTGAGTATTATGGGATGGGGATACAGTGAGTATTATGGGATGGGGATACAGTGAGTATTATGGGATGGGGATATGTGTGAGTATTATGGGATGGGGATATGTGTGAGTATTATGGGATGGGGATATGTGTGAGTATTATGGGATGGGGATATGTGTGAGTATTATGGGATGGGGATATGTGTGAGTATTATGGGATGTTATACAGAGAGTATTATGGGATGGGGAGACAGTGAGTATTATGGGATGGGGATACAGTGAGTATTATGGGATGTGGATATGTGTGAGTATTATGGGATGGGGATACAGTGAGTATTATGGGATGGGGATACAGTGAGTATTATGGGATGGGGATATGTGTGAGTATTATGGGATGGGGATATGTGTGAGTATTATGGGATGGGGATATGTGTGAGTATTATGGGATGGGGATACAGTGAGTATTATGGGATGGGAATATGTGTGAGTATTATGGGATGGGGATACAGTGAGTATTATGGGATGGGGATGCAGTGAGTATTATGGGATGGGGATATGTGTGAGTATTATGGGATGGGGATACAGTGAGTATTATGGGATGGGGATATGTGTGAGTATTATGGGATGGGGATACAGAGAGTATTATGGGATGGGGATATGTGTGAGTATTATGGGATGGGGATACAGTGAGTATTATGGGATGGGGATATGTGTGAGTATTATGGGATGGGGATACAGTGAGTATTATGGGATGGGGATATGTGTGAGTATTATGGGATGGGGATACAGTGAGTATTATGGGATGGGGATACAGTGAGTATTATGGGATGGGGATACAGAGAGTATTATGGGATGGTGAGACACTGAGTATTATGGGATGGGGATATGTGTGAGTATTATGGGATGCGGATATGTGTGAGTATTATGGGATGGGGATATGTGTGAGTATTATGGGATGGGGATACAGCGAGTATTATGGGATGGGGATATGTGTGAGTATTATGGGATGGGGATACAGAGAGTATTATGGGATGGGGATATGTGTGAGTATTATGGGATGGGTATACAGAGAGTATTATGGGATGGGGATACAGTGAGTATTATGGGATGGGGATACAGTGAGTATTATGGGATGGGGATATGTGTGAGTATTATGGGATGGGGATACAGAGAGTATTATGGGATGGGGATATGTGTGAGTATTATGGGATGGGGATACAGTAAGTATTATGGGATGGGGATATGTGTGAGTATTATGGGATGGGGATACAGTGAGTATTATGGGATGGGGAGACACTGAGTATTATGGGATGGGGATATGTGTGAGTATTATGGGATGGGGATACAGTGAGTATTGTGGGATGGGGATATGTGTGAGTATTATGGGATGGGTATACAGAGAGTATTATGGGATGGGGATATGTGTGAGTATTATGGGACGGGGATATGTGTGAGTATTATGGGATGGGTATACAGAGAGTATTATGGGATGGGTATATGTGTGAGTATTATGGGATGGGGATACAGTGAGTATTATGGGATGGGGATACAGAGAGTATTATGGGATGGGGATACAGAGAGTATTATGGGATGTTATACAGTGAGTATTATGGGATGGGGATATGTGTGAGTATTATGGGATGGGGATACAGAGAGTATTATGGGATGTTATACAGTGAGTATTATGGGATGGGGATATGTGTGAGTATTATGGGATGGGGATACAGAGAGTATTATGGGATGGGGATACAGTGAGTATTATGGGATGGGGACACAGTGAGTATTATGGGATGGGGATACAGAGAGTATTATGGGATGGGGATACAGAGAGTATTATGGGATGTTATACAGTGAGTATTATGGGATGGGGATATGTGTGAGTATTATGGGATGGGGATACAGAGAGTATTATGGGATGGGGATACAGTGAGTATTATGGGATGGGGACACAGTGAGTATTATGGGATGGGGATACAGAGAGTATTATGGGATGGGGATACAGAGAGTATTATGGGATGTTATACAGTGAGTATTATGGGATGGGGATATGTGTGAGTATTATGGGATGGGGATATGTGTGAGTATTATGGGATGGAGATACAGAGAGTATAATGGGATGTTATACAGAGAGTATTATGGGATGGGGATACAGAGAGTATTATGGGATGGGGATACAGTGAGTATTATGGGATGTGGATATGTGTGAGTATTATGGGATGGGGTTACAGTGAGTATTATGGGATGGGGATATGTGTGAGTATTATGGGATGGGGATATGTGTGAGTATTATGGGATGGGGATACAGAGAGTATTATGGGATGGGGATACAGTGAGTATTATGGGATGGGGACACAGTGAGTATTATGGGATGGGGATACAGTGAGTATTATGGGATGGGGACACAGTGAGTATTATGGGATGGGGATATGTGTGAGTATTATGGGATGGGGATATGTGTGAGTATTATGGGATGGGGATACAGTGAGTATTATGGGATGGGGATACAGTGAGTATTATGGGATGGGGATACAGTGAGTATTATGGGATGGGGACACAGTGAGTATTATGGGATGGGGATACAGAGAGTATTATGGGATGGGGATACAGTGAGTATTATGGGATGGGGATACAGAGAGTATTATGGGATGGGGATACAGTGAGTATTATGGGATGGGGATACAGAGAGTATTATGGGATGGGGATACAGTGAGTATTATGGGATGGGGATACAGTGAGTATTATGGGATGGGGATATGTGTGAGTATTATGGGATGGGGATACAGAGATTATTATGGGATGGGGATACAGAGAGTATTATGGGATGGGGGATATGTGTGAGTATTATGGGATGGGGATACAGTGAGTATTATGGGATGGGGATACAGGGAGTATTATGGGATGGGGATATGTGTGAGTATTATGGGATGGGGATATGTGTGAGTATTATGGGATGGGGATATGTGTGAGTATTATGGGATGGGGATACAGTGAGTATTATGGGATGTGGATACAGTGAGTATTATGGGATGGGGATATGTGTGAGTATTATGGGATGGGGATATGTGTGAGTATTATGGGATGGGGATATGTGTGAGTATTATGGGATGGGGATACAGTGAGTATTATGGGATGGGGATATGTGTGAGTATTATGGGATGGGGATACAGAGAGTATTATGGGATAGTGATATGTGTGAGTATTATGGGATGGGGATATGTGTGAGTATTATGGGATGGGGATACAGTGAGTATTATGGGATGGTGAGACACTGAGTATTATGGGATGGGGATACAGTGAGTATTATGGGATGGGGATATGTGTGAGTATTATGGGATGGGGATACAGTGAGTATTATGGGATGGGGATACAGAGAGTATTATGGGATGGGGATACAGTGAGTATTATGGGATGTGGATATGTGTGAGTATTATGGGATGGGGATACAGTGAGTATTATGGGATGGGGATATGTGTGAGTATTATGGGATGTTATACAGAGAGTATTATGGGATGGGGAGACAGTGAGTATTATGGGATGGGGATACAGAGAGTATTATGGGATGGGGATATGTGTGAGTATTATGGGATGGGGATACAGTGAGTATTATGGGATGGGGATACAGTGAGTATTATGGGATGGGGATACAGAGAGTATTATGGGATGGGGTTACAGAGAGTATTATGGGATGGGGATACAGAGAGTATTATGGGATGGGGATATGTGTGAGTATTATGGGATGGGGATACAGAGAGTATTATGGGATGGGGATATGTGTGAGTATTATGGGATGGGGATATGTGTGAGTATTATGGGATGGGGATACAGAGAGTATTATGGGATGGGGATACAGTGAGTATTATGGGATGGGGATACAGAGAGTATTATGGGATGGGGACACAGTGAGTATTATGGGATGGGGATACAGTGAGTATTATGGGATGGGGATACAGTGAGTATTATGGGATGGGGATATGTGTGAGTATTATGGGATGGGGATACAGTGAGTATTATGGGATGGGGATACAGTGAGTATTATGGGATGGGGACACAGTGAGTATTATGGGATGGGGATACAGAGAGTATTATGGGATGGGGATACAGTGAGTATTATGGGATGGGGATACAGAGAGTATTATGGGATGGGGATACAGTGAGTATTATGGGATGGGGATACAGTGAGTATTATGGGATGGGGATATGTGTGAGTACTATGGGATGGGGATACAGAGAGTATTATGGGATGGGGATACAGAGAGTATTATGGGATGGGGGATATGTGTGAGTATTATGGGATGGGGATACAGTGAGTATTATGGGATGGGGATACAGGGAGTATTATGGGATGGGGATATGTGTGAGTATTATGGGATGGGGATATGTGTGAGTATTATGGGATGGGGATATGTGTGAGTATTATGGGATGGGGATACAGTGAGTATTATGGGATGTGGATACAGTGAGTATTATGGGATGGGGATATGTGTGAGTATTATGGGATGGGGATATGTGTGAGTATTATGGGATGGGGATATGTGTGAGTATTATGGGATGGGGATACAGTGAGTATTATGGGATGGGGATATGTGTGAGTATTATGGGATGGGGATACAGAGAGTATTATGGGATGGTGATATGTGTGAGTATTATGGGATGGGGATATGTGTGAGTATTATGGGATGGGGATACAGTGAGTATTATGGGATGGTGAGACACTGAGTATTATGGGATGGGGATACAGTGAGTATTATGGGATGGGGATATGTGTGAGTATTATGGGATGGGGATACAGTGAGTATTATGGGATGGGGATACAGAGAGTATTATGGGATGGGGATACAGTGAGTATTATGGGATGTGGATATGTGTGAGTATTATGGGATGGGGATACAGTGAGTATTATGGGATGTGGATATGTGTGAGTATTATGGGATGGGGATACAGAGAGTATTATGGGATGGGGATATGTGTGAGTATTATGGGATGGGGATACAGTGAGTATTATGGGATGGGGATACAGTGAGTATTATGGGATGGGGATACAGAGAGTATTATGGGATGGGGTTACAGAGAGTATTATGGGATGGGGATACAGAGAGTATTATGGGATGGGGATATGTGTGAGTATTATGGGATGGGGATACAGAGAGTATTATGGGATGGGGATATGTGTGAGTATTATGGGATGGGGATATGTGTGAGTATTATGGGATGGGGATACAGAGAGTATTATGGGATGGGGATACAGTGAGTATTATGGGATGGGGATACAGAGAGTATTATGGGATGGGGACACAGTGAGTATTATGGGATGGGGATACAGTGAGTATTATGGGATGGGGATACAGTGAGTATTATGGGATGGGGATATGTGTGAGTATTATGGGATGGGGATACAGTGAGTATTATGGGATGGGGATACAGTGAGTATTATGGGATGGGGACACAGTGAGTATTATGGGATGGGGATACAGAGAGTATTATGGGATGGGGATACAGTGAGTATTATGGGATGGGGATACAGAGAGTATTATGGGATGGGGATACAGTGAGTATTATGGGATGGGGATACAGTGAGTATTATGGGATGGGGATATGTGTGAGTACTATGGGATGGGGATACAGAGAGTATTATGGGATGGGGATACAGAGAGTATTATGGGATGGGGGATATGTGTGAGTATTATGGGATGGGGATACAGTGAGTATTATGGGATGGGGATACAGGGAGTACTATGGGATGGGGATATGTGTGAGTATTATGGGATGGGGATATGTGTGAGTATTATGGGATGGGGATATGTGTGAGTATTATGGGATGGGGATACAGTGAGTATTATGGGATGTGGATACAGTGAGTATTATGGGATGGGGATATGTGTGAGTATTATGGGATGGGGATATGTGTGAGTATTATGGGATGGGGATATGTGTGAGTATTATGGGATGGGGATACAGTGAGTATTATGGGATGGGGATATGTGTGAGTATTATGGGATGGGGATACAGAGAGTATTATGGGATGGTGATATGTGTGAGTATTATGGGATGGGGATATGTGTGAGTATTATGGGATGGGGATACAGTGAGTATTATGGGATGGTGAGACACTGAGTATTATGGGATGGGGATACAGTGAGTATTATGGGATGGGGATATGTGTGAGTATTATGGGATGGGGATACAGTGAGTATTATGGGATGGGGATACAGAGAGTATTATGGGATGGGGATACAGTGAGTATTATGGGATGTGGATATGTGTGAGTATTATGGGATGGGGATACAGTGAGTATTATGGGATGTGGATATGTGTGAGTATTATGGGATGGGGATACAGAGAGTATTATGGGATGGGGATATGTGTGAGTATTATGGGATGGGGATACAGTGAGTATTATGGGATGGGGATACAGTGAGTATTATGGGATGGGGATATGTGTGAGTATTATGGGATGGGGATATGTGTGAGTATTATGGGATGGGGATATGTGTGAGTATGATGGGATGGGGATATGTGTGAGTATTATGGGATGTTATACAGAGAGTATTATGGGATGGGGAGACAGTGAGTATTATGGGATGGGGATACAGTGAGTATTATGGGATGTGGATATGTGTGAGTATTATGGGATGGGGATACAGTGAGTATTATGGGATGGGGATACAGTGAGTATTATGGGATGGGGATATGTGTGAGTATTATGGGATGGGGATATGTGTGAGTATTATGGGATGGGGATATGTGTGAGTATTATGGGATGGGGATACAGTGAGTATTATGCGATGGGGATATGTGTGAGTATTATGGGATGGGGATACAGTGAGTATTATGGGATGGGGATACAGTGAGTATTATGGGATGGGGATATGTGTGAGTATTATGGGATGGGGATACAGTGAGTATTATGGGATGGGGATGTGTGTGAGTATTATGGGATGGGTATACAGAGAGTATTATGGGATGGGGATACAGTGAGTATTATGGGATGGGGATACAGTGAGTATTATGGGATGGGGATATGTGTGAGTATTATGGGATGGGGATACAGAGAGTATTATGGGATGGGGATATGTGTGAGTATTATGGGATGGGGATACAGTAAGTATTATGGGATGGGGATATGTGTGAGTATTATGGGATGGGGATACAGTGAGTATTATGGGATGGGGAGACACTGAGTATTATGGGATGGGGATATGTGTGAGTATTATGGGATGGGGATACAGTGAGTATTGTGGGATGGGGATATGTGTGAGTATTATGGGATGGGTATACAGAGAGTATTATGGGATGGGGATATGTGTGAGTATTATGGGACGGGGATATGTGTGAGTATTATGGGATGGGTATACAGAGAGTATTATGGGATGGGTATATGTGTGAGTATTATGGGATGGGGATACAGTGAGTATTATGGGATGGGGATACAGAGAGTATTATGGGATGGGGATACAGAGAGTATTATGGGATGTTATACAGTGAGTATTATGGGATGGGGATATGTGTGAGTATTATGGGATGGGGATACAGAGAGTATTATGGGATGTTATACAGTGAGTATTATGGGATGGGGATATGTGTGAGTATTATGGGATGGGGATACAGAGAGTATTATGGGATGGGGATACAGTGAGTATTATGGGATGGGGACACAGTGAGTATTATGGGATGGGGATACAGAGAGTATTATGGGATGGGGATACAGAGAGTATTATGGGATGTTATACAGTGAGTATTATGGGATGGGGATATGTGTGAGTATTATGGGATGGGGATATGTGTGAGTATTATGGGATGGAGATACAGAGAGTATAATGGGATGTTATACAGAGAGTATTATGGGATGGGGATACAGAGAGTATTATGGGATGGGGATACAGTGAGTATTATGGGATGTGGATATGTGTGAGTATTATGGGATGGGGTTACAGTGAGTATTATGGGATGGGGATATGTGTGAGTATTATGGGATGGGGATATGTGTGAGTATTATGGGATGGGGATACAGAGAGTATTATGGGATGGGGATACAGTGAGTATTATGGGATGGGGACACAGTGAGTATTATGGGATGGGGATATGTGTGAGTATTATGGGATGGGGTTACAGTGAGTATTATGGGATGGGGATATGTGTGAGTATTATGGGATGGGGATACAGTGAGTATTATGGGATGGGGATATGTGTGAGTATTATGGGATGGGGTTACAGTGAGTATTATGGGATGGGGATATGTGTGAGTATTATGGGATGGGGTTACAGTGAGTATTATGGGATGGGGATATGTGTGAGTATTATGGGATGGGGTTACAGTGAGTATTATGGGATGGGGATATGTGTGAGTATTATGGGATGGGGTTACAGTGAGTATTATGGGATGGGGATATGTGTGAGTATTATGGGATGGGGTTACAGTGAGTATTATGGGATGGGGATATGTGTGAGTATTATGGGATGGGGATACAGTGAGTATTATGGGATGGGGATATGTGTGAGCATTGTGGGATGGGGATATGTGTGAGTATTATGGGATGGGGATACAGTGAGTATTATGGGATGGGGATATGTGTGAGTATTATGGGATGGGGATACAGTGAGTATTATGGGATGGGGATGCAGTGAGTATTATGGGATGGGGATACAGAGAGTATTATGGGATGGGGATATGTGTGAGTATTATGGGATGGGGATACAGTGAGTATTATGGGATGGGGATATGTGTGAGTATTATGGGATGGGTATGTGTGTGAGTATTGTGGGATGAGGATATGTGTGTGTATTATGGGATGGGGATACAGTGAGTATTATGGGATGGGGATATGTGTGAGTATTATGGGATGGGGATACAGTGAGTATTATGGGATGGGGATACAGTGAGTATTATGGGATGGCGATACAGAGAGCATTATGGGATGGGGATATGTGTGAGTATTATGGGATGGGGATACAGTGAGTATTATGGGATGGGGATATGCGTGAGTATTATGGGATGGGTATATGTGTGAGTATTGTGGGATGGGGATATGTGTGAGTATTATGGGATGGGGATACAGTGAGTATTATGGGATGGGGATATGTGTGAGTATTATGGGATGGGGATACAGTGAGTATTATGGGATGGGGATACAGTGAGTATTATGGGATGGGGATACAGAGAATATTATGGGATGGGGATATGTGTGAGTATTATGGGATGAGGATACAGAGAGTATTATGGGATGGGGATACAGAGAGTATTATGGGATGGGGATACAGAGAGTATTATGGGATGTTGATATGTGTGAGTATTATGGGATGGGGATATGTGTGAGTATTATGGGATGGGGATACAGTGAGTATTATGGGATGGTGAGACACTGAGTATTATGGGATGGGGATATGTGTGAGTATTATGGGATGGGGATACAGAGAGTATTATGGGATGGGGATACAGAGAGTATTATGGGATGGGGATATGTGTGAGTATTATGGGATGGGGATACAGAGAGTATTATGGGATGGTGATATGTGTGAGTATTATGGGATGGGGATACAGAGAGTATTATGTGATGGGGACACAGTGAGTATTATGGGATGGGGATACAGTGAGTATTATGGGATGGGGACACAGTGAGTATTATGGGATGGGGATATGTGTGAGTATTATGGGACGGGGATACAGAGAGTATTATGGGATGGGGACACAGTGAGTATTATGGGATGGGGATACAGAGAGTATTATGGGATGGGGATACAGAGAGTATTATGGGATGTTATACAGTGAGTATTATGGGATGGGGATACAGTGAGTATTATGGGATGGGGATACAGAGAGTATTGTGGGATGGGGATACAGAGAGTATTATGGGATGTTATACAGTGAGTATTATGGGATGGGGATACAGTGAGTATTATGGGATGGGGACACAGTGAGTATTATGGGATGGGGATACAGAGAGTATTATGGGATGGGGATACAGAGAGTATTATGGGATGTTATACAGTGAGTATTATGGGATGGGGATATGTGTGAGTATTATGGGATGGGGATATGTGTGAGTATTATGGGATGGAGATACAGAGAGTATTATGGGATGGGGATACAGAGAGTATTATTGGATGTTATACAGAGAGTATTATGGGATGGGGATATGTGTGAGTATTATGGGATGTGGATACAGTGAGTATTATGGGATGGGGATATGTGTGAGTATTATGGGATGGGGATACAGTGAGTATTATGGGATGGGGTTACAGCGAGTATTATGGGATGGGGATACAGTGAGTATTATGGGATGGGGATATGTGTGAGTATTATGGGATGGGGATACAGAGAGTATTATGGGATGGGGATACAGTGAGTATATTGGGATGGGGATATGTGTGAGTATTATGGGATGGGGATACAGAGAGTATTATGGGATGGGGATATGTGTGAGTATTGTGGGATGGGGATACAGTGAGTATTATGGGATGGGGATACAGTGAGTATTATGGGATGGGGATATGTGTGAGTATTATGGGATGATATACAGTGAGTATTATATGATGGGGATATGTGTGAGTATTATGGGATGGGGATACAGAGAGTATTATGGGATGGGGATACAGTGAGTATTATGGGATGGGGATACGTGTGAGTGTTATGGGATGGGGATATGTGTGAGTATTATGGGATGGGGATACAGTGAGTATTATGGGATGGGGATACAGAGAGTATTATGGGATGGGGACACAGTGAGTATTATGGGATGGGGATATGTGTGAGTATTATGGGATGGGGATACAGAGAGTATTATGGGATGGGGATACAGTGAGTATTATGGGATGGGGATATGTGTGAGTATTATGGGATGGGGATACAGAGAGTATTATGGGATGGGGATACAGAGAGTATTATGGGATGGGGATATGTGTGAGTATTGTGGGATGGGGATACAGTGAGTATTATGGGATGGGGATACAGTGAGTATTATGGGATGGGGATATGTGTGAGTATTATGGGATGATATACAGTGAGTATTATGGGATGGGGATATGTGTGAGTATTATGGGATGGGGATACAGAGAGTATTATGGGATGGGGATACAGTGAGTATTATGGGATGGGGATATGTGTGAGTATTATGAGATGGGGATATGTGTGAGTATTATGGGATGGGGATACAGTGAGTATTATGGGATGGGGATACAGAGAGTATTATGGGATGGGGACACAGTGAGTATTATGGGATGGGGATACAGTGAGTATTATGGGATGGGGACACAGTGAGTATTATGGGATGGGGATATGTGTGAGTATTATGGGATGGGGATACAGAGAGTATTATGGGATGGGGATATGTGTGAGTATTGTGGGATGGGGATACAGTGAGTATTATGGGATGGGGATACAGTGAGTATTATGGGATGGGGATATGTGTGAGTATTATGGGATGATATACAGTGAGTATTATGGGATGGGGATATGTGTGAGTATTATGGGATGGGGATACAGAGAGTATTATGGGATGGGGATACAGTGAGTATTATGGGATGGGGATATGTGTGAGTATTATGGGATGGGGATATGTGTGAGTATTATGGGATGGGGATACAGTGAGTATTATGGGATGGGGATACAGAGAGTATTATGGGATGGGGACACAGTGAGTATTATGGGATGGGGATACAGTGAGTATTATGGGATGGGGACACAGTGAGTATTATGGGATGGGGATATGTGTGAGTATTATGGGATGGGGATACAGAGAGTATTATGGGATGGGGACACAGTGAGTATTATGGGATGGGGATACAGAGAGTATTATGGGATGGGGATACAGAGAGTATTATGGGATGTTATACAGTGAGTATTATGGGATGGGGATACAGTGAGTATTATGGGATGGGGATACAGAGAGTATTATGGGATGGGGATGCAGAAAGTATTATGGGATGTTATACAGTGAGTATTATGGGATGGGGATACAGTGAGTATTATGGGATGGGGACACAGTGAGTATTATGGGATGGGGATACAGAGAGTATTATGGGATGGGGATACAGAGAGTATTATGGGATGTTATACAGTGAATATTATGGGATGGGGATATGTGTGAGTATTATGGGATGGGGATATGTGTGAGTATTATGGGATGGAGATACAGAGAGTATTATGGGATGGGGATACAGAGAGTATTATGGGATGTTATACAGAGAGTATTATGGGATGGGGATATGTGTGAGTATTATGGGATGTGGATACAGTGAGTATTATGGGATGGGGATATGTGTGAGTATTATGGGATGGGGATACAGTGAGTATTATGGGATGGGGTTACAGCGAATATTATGGGATGGGGATACAGTGAGTATTATGGGATGGTGATATGTGTGAGTATTATGGGATGGGGATACAGAGAGTATTATGGGATGGGGATACAGTGAGTATTATGGGATGGGGATATGTGTGAGTATTATGGGATGGGGATACAGAGAGTATTATGGGATGGGGATACAGAGAGTATTATGGGATGGGGATATGTGTGAGTATTGTGGGATGGGGATACAGTGAGTATTATGGGATGGGGATACAGTGAGTATTATGGGATGGGGATATGTGTGAGTATTATGGGATGATGTACATTGAGTATTATGGGATGGGGATATGTGTGAGTATTATGGGATGGGGATACAGAGAGTATTATGGGATGGGGATACAGTGAGTATTATGGGATGGGGATATGTGTGAGTATTATGGGATGGGGATATGTGTGAGTATTATGGGATGGGGATACAGTGAGTATTATGGGATGGGGATACAGAGAGTATTATGGGATGGGGACACAGTGAGTATTATGGGATGGGGATACAGTGAGTATTATGGGATGGGGACACAGTGAGTATTATGGGATGGGGATATGTGTGAGTATTATGGGATGGGGATACAGAGAGTATTATGGGATGGGGATATGTGTGAGTATTGTGGGATGGGGATACAGTGAGTATTATGGGATGGGGATACAGTGAGTATTATGGGATGGGGATATGTGTGAGTATTATGGGATGATATACAGTGAGTATTATGGGATGGGGATATGTGTGAGTATTATGGGATGGGGATACAGAGAGTATTATGGGATGGGGATACAGTGAGTATTATGGGATGGGGATATGTGTGAGTATTATGGGATGGGGATACAGTGAGTATTATGGGATGTGGATACAGAGAGTATTATGGGATGGGGACACAGTGAGTATTATGGGATGGGGATACAGTGAGTATTATGGGATGGGGATATGTGTGAGTATTATGGGATGGGGATACAGAGAGTATTATGGGATGGGGACACAGTGAGTATTATGGGATGGGGATACAGAGAGTATTATGGGATGGGGATACAGAGAGTATTATGGGATGTTATACAGTGAGTATTATGGGATGGGGATACAGTGAGTATTATGGGATGGGGATACAGAGAGTATTATGGGATGGGGATGCAGAAAGTATTATGGGATGTTATACAGTGAGTATTATGGGATGGGGATACAGTGAGTATTATGGGATGGGGACACAGTGAGTATTATGGGATGGGGATACAGAGAGTATTATGGGATGGGGATACAGAGAGTATTATGGGATGTTATACAGTGAATATTATGGGATGGGGATATGTGTGAGTATTATGGGATGGGGATATGTGTGAGTATTATGGGATGGAGATACAGAGAGTATTATGGGATGGGGATACAGAGAGTATTATGGGATGTTATACAGAGAGTATTATGGGATGGGGATATGTGTGAGTATTATGGGATGTGGATACAGTGAGTATTATGGGATGGGGATATGTGTGAGTATTATGGGATGGGGATACAGTGAGTATTATGGGATGGGGTTACAGCGAGTATTATGGGATGGGGATACAGTGAGTATTATGGGATGGTGATATGTGTGAGTATTATGGGATGGGGATACAGAGAGTATTATGGGATGGGGATACAGTGAGTATTATGGGATGGGGATATGTGTGAGTATTATGGGATGGGGATACAGAGAGTATTATGGGATGGCGATACAGAGAGTATTATGGGATGGGGATATGTGTGAGTATTGTGGGATGGGGATACAGTGAGTATTATGGGATGGGGATACAGTGAGTATTATGGGATGGGGATATGTGTGAGTATTATGGGATGATGTACATTGAGTATTATGGGATGGGGATATGTGTGAGTATTAAGGGATGGGGATACAGAGAGTATTATGGGATGGGGATACAGTGAGTATTATGGGATGGGGATATGTGTGAGTATTATGGGATGGGGATATGTGTGAGTATTATGGGATGGGGATACAGTGAGTATTATGGGATGGGGATATGTGTGAGTATTATGGGATGGGGTTACAGCGAGTATTATGGGATGGGGATACAGTGAGTATTATGGGATGGGGATACAGTGAGTATTGTGGGATGGGGATACAGAGAGTATTATGGGATGGGGATATGTGTGAGTATTATGGGATGGGGATACAGTGAGTATTATGGGATGGGGATAGGTGTGAGTATTATGGGATGGGGATATGTGTGAGTATTATGGGATGGGGATATCTGTGAGTATTATGGGGTGGGGATACAGTGAGTATTATGGGATGGGGATATGTGTGAGTATTATGGGATGGGGTTACAGCGAGTATTATGGGATGGGGATACAGTGAGTATTATGGGATGGGGATATGTGTGAGTATTATGGGATGGGGATATGTGTGAGTATTATGGGATGGGGATATGTGTGAGTATTATGGGATGGGGATACAGTGAGTATTATGGGATGGGGATACAGAGAGTATTATGGGATGGGGATATGTGTGAGTATTATGGGATGGGGATACAGAGAGTATTATGGGATGGGGATACAGCGAGTATTATGGGATGGGGATATGTGTGAGTATTATGGGATGGGGATACAGTGAGTATTATGGGATGGGGATACAGTGAGTATTATGGGATGGGGATATGTGTGAGTATTATGGGATGGGGTTACAGTGAGTATTATGGGATGGGGATATGTGTGAGTATTATGGGATGGGGATACAGTGAGTATTATGGGATGGGGATATGTGTGAGTATTATGGGATGGGGATACAGTGAGTATTATGGGATGGGGAGACACTGAGTATTATGGGATGGGGATATGTGTGAGTATTATGGGATGGGGATACAGTGAGTATTATGGGATGGGGATATGTGTGAGTATTATGGGATGGGTATACAGAGAGTATTATGGGATGGGGATATGTGTGAGTATTATGGGATGGGGATATGTGTGAGTATTATGGGATGGGTATACAGAGAGTATTATGGGATGGGGATATGTGTGAGTATTATGGGATGGGGATACAGTGAGTATTATGGGATGAGGATACAGTGAGTATTATGGGATGAGGATACAGTGAGTATTATGGGATGGGTATACAGAGAGTATTATGGGATGGGGATATGTGTGAGTATTATGGGATGGGGATATGTGTGAGTATTATGGGATGGGTATACAGAGAGTATTATGGGATGGGGATACAGAGAGTATTATGGGATGGGGATACAGAGAGTATTATGGGATGGGGATACAGAGAGTATTATGGGATGTTATACAGTGAGTATTATGGGATGGGGATATGTGTGAGTATTATGGGATGGGGATACAGTGAGTATTATGGGATGGGGATACAGTGAGTATTATGGGATGGGGATATGTGTGAGTATTATGGGATGGTATACAGTGAGTATTATGGGATGGGGATATGTGTGAGTATTATGGGATGGGGATACAGAGAGTATTATGGGATGGGGATACAGTGAGTATTATGGGATGGGGATATGTGTGAGTATTATGGGATGGGGATATGTGTGAGTATTATGGGATGGGGTTACAGTGAGTATTATGGGATGGGGATACAGTGAGTATTATGGGATGGGGATACAGAGAGTATTATGGGATGGGGATATGTGTGAGTATTATGGGATGGGGATATATGTGAGTACAATGGGATGGGGATATGTGTGAGTATTATGGGATGGGGATACAGTGAGTATTATGGGATGGGGATATGTGTGAGTATTATGGGATGGGGTTACAGTGAGTATTATGGGATGGGGATATGTGTGAGTATTATGGGATGGGGATACAGTGAGTATTATGGGATGGGGATATGTGTGAGTATTATGGGATGGGGATACAGTGAGTATTATGGGATGGGGAGACACTGAGTATTATGGGATGGGGATATGTGTGAGTATTATGGGATGGGGATACAGTGAGTATTATGGGATGGGGATATGTGTGAGTATTATGGGATGAGGATACAGTGAGTATTATGGGATGAGGATACAGTGAGTATTATGGGATGGGGATATGTGTGAGTATTATGGGATGGGTATACAGAGAGTATTATGGGATGGGGATATGTGTGAGTATTATGGGATGGGGATATGTGTGAGTATTATGGGATGGGTATACAGAGAGTATTATGGGATGGGGATATGTGTGAGTATTATGGGATGGGGATACAGTGAGTATTATGGGATGGGGATACAGAGAGTATTATGGGATGGGGATACAGAGAGTATTATGGGATGTTATACAGTGAGTATTATGGGATGGGGATATGTGTGAGTATTATGGGATGGGGATACAGTGAGTATTATGGGATGGGGATACAGTCAGTATTATGGGATGGGGATATGTGTGAGTATTATGGGATGGTATACAGTGAGTATTATGGGATGGGGATATGTGTGAGTATTATGGGATGAGGATACAGAGAGTATTATGGGATGGGGATACAGTGAGTATTATGGGATGGGGATATGTGTGAGTATTATGGGATGGGGATATGTGTGAGTATTATGGGATGGGGTTACAGTGAGTATTATGGGATGGGGATACAGTGAGTATTATGGGATGGGGATACAGAGAGTATTATGGGATGGGGATATGTGTGAGTATTATGGGATGGGGATACAGTGAGCATTATGGGATGGGGATATGTGTGAGTATTATGGGATGGGGATATGTGTGAGTATAATGGGATGGGGATATGTGTGAGTATTATGGGATGGGGATACAGTGAGTATTATGGGATGGGGATATGTGTGAGTATTATGGGATGGGGTTACAGCGAGTATTATGGGATGGGGATACAGTGAGTATTATGGGATGGGGATATGTGTGAGTATTATGGGATGGGGATATGTGTGAGTATTATGGGATGGGGATATGTGTGAGTATTATGGGATGGGGATACAGTGAGTATTATGGGATGAGGATACAGTGAGTATTATGGGATGGGGATATCTGTGAGTATTATGGGATGGGGATACAGAGAGTATTATGGGATGGGGATATGTGTGAGTATTATGGGATGGGGATACAGAGAGTATTATGGGATGGGGATACAGAGAGTATTATGGGATGGGGATATGTGTGAGTATTATGGGATGGGGATACAGTGAGTATTATGGGATGGGGATACAGTGAGTATTATGGGATGGGGATATGTGTGAGTGTTATGGGATGGGGATACAGAGAGTATTATGGGATGGGGATATGTGTGAGTATTATGGGATGGGGATACAGTGAGTATTATGGGATGGGGATATGTGTGAGCATTATGGGATGGGGATACAGTGAGTATTATGGGATGGGGAGACACTGAGTATTATGGGATGGGGATATGTGTGAGTATTATGGGATGGGGATACAGTGAGTATTATGGGATGGGGATATGTGTGAGTATTATGGGATGGGTATACAGAGAGTATTATGGGATGGGGATATGTGTGAGTATTATGGGATGGGGTTACAGTGAGTATTATGGGATGGGGATATGTGTGAGTATTATAGGATGGGGATATGTGTGAGTATTATGGGATGGGGATACAGTGAGTATTATGGGATGGGGATACAGAGAGTATTATGGGATGGGGATACAGAGAGTATTATGGGATGTTATACAGTGAGTATTATGGGATGGGGATATGTGTGAGTATTATGGGATGGGGATACAGAGAGTATATTGGGATGTTATACAGTGAGTATTATGGGATGGGGATATGTGTGAGTATTATGGGATGGGGACACAGTGAGTATTATGGGATGGGGACACAGTGAGTATTATGGGATGGGGATACAGAGAGTATTATGGGATGGGGATACAGAGAGTATTATGGAATGTTATACAGTGAGTATTATGGGATGGGGATATGTGTGAGTATTATGGGATGGGGATATGTGTGAGTATTATGGGATGGAGATACAGAGAGTATTATGGGATGGGGATACAGAGAGTATTATGGGATGTTATACAGTGAGTATTATGGGATGGGGATATGTGTGAGTATTATGGGATGGGGATACAGAGAGTATTATGGGATGTTATACAGTGAGTATTATGGGATGGGGATATGTGTGAGTATTATGGGATGGGGATACAGTGAGTGTTATGGGATGGGGACACAGTGAGTATTATGGGATGGGGATACAGAGAGTATTATGGGATGGGGATACAGAGAGTATTATGGGATGCTATACAGTGAGTATTATGGGATGGGGATATGTGTGAGTATTATGGGATGGGGATATGTGTGAGTATTATGGGATGGAGATACAGAGAGTATTATGGGATGTTATACAGAGAGTATTATGGGATGGGGATACAGAGAGTATTATGGGATGGGTATACAGTGAGTATTATGGGATGTGGATATGTGTGAGTATTATGGGATGGGGTTACAGTGAGTATTATGGGATGGGGATATGTGTGAGTATTATGGGATGGGGATATGTGTGAGTATTATGGGATGGGGATACAGAGAGTATTATGGGATGGGGATACAGTGAGTATTATGGGATGGGGACACAGTGAGTATTATGGGATGGGGATATGTGTGAGTATTATGGGATGGGGTTATAGTGAGTATTATGGGATGGGGATATGTGTGAGTATTATGGGATGGGGATACAGTGAGTATTATGGGATGGGGATATGTGTGAGTATTATGGGATGGGGTTACAGTGAGTATTATGGGATGGGGATATGTGTGAGTATTATGGGATGGGGTTACAGTGAGTATTATGGGATGGGGATATGTGTGAGTATTATGGGATGGGGTTACAGTGAGTATTATGGGATGGGGATATGTGTGAGTATTATGGGATGGGGTTACAGTGAGTATTATGGGATGGGGATATGTGTGAGTATTATGGGATGGGGATACAGTGAGTATTATGGGATGGGGATATGTGTGAGCATTGTGGGATCGGGATATGTGTGAGTATTATGGGATGGGGATACAGTGAGTATTATGGGATGGGGATATGTGTGAGTATTATGGGATGGGGATACAGTGAGTATTATGGGATGGGGATGCAGTGAGTATTATGGGATGGGGATACAGAGAGTATTATGGGATGGGGATATGTGTGAGTATTATGGGATGGGGATACAGTGAGTATTATGGGATGGGGATATGTGTGAGTATTATGGGATGGGGTTATAGTGAGTATTATGGGATGGGGATATGTGTGAGTATTATGGGATGGGGATACAGTGAGTATTATGGGATGGGGATATGTGTGAGTATTATGGGATGGGGTTACAGTGAGTATTATGGGATGGGGATATGTGTGAGTATTATGGGATGGGGTTACAGTGAGTATTATGGGATGGGGATATGTGTGAGTATTATGGGATGGGGTTACAGTGAGTATTATGGGATGGGGATATGTGTGAGTATTATGGGATGGGGTTACAGTGAGTATTATGGGATGGGGATATGTGTGAGTATTATGGGATGGGGATACAGTGAGTATTATGGGATGGGGAGACACTGAGTATTATGGGATGGGGATATGTGTGAGTATTATGGGATGGGGATACAGTGAGTATTGTGGGATGGGGATATGTGTGAGTATTATGGGATGGGTATACAGAGAGTATTATGGGATGGGGATATGTGTGAGTATTATGGGACGGGGATATGTGTGAGTATTATGGGATGGGTATACAGAGAGTATTATGGGATGGGTATATGTGTGAGTATTATGGGATGGGGATACAGTGAGTATTATGGGATGGGGATACAGAGAGTATTATGGGATGGGGATACAGAGAGTATTATGGGATGTTATACAGTGAGTATTATGGGATGGGGATATGTGTGAGTATTATGGGATGGGGATACAGAGAGTATTATGGGATGTTATACAGTGAGTATTATGGGATGGGGATATGTGTGAGTATTATGGGATGGGGTTACAGAGAGTATTATGGGATGGGGATACAGTGAGTATTATGGGATGGGGACACAGTGAGTATTATGGGATGGGGATACAGAGAGTATTATGGGATGGGGATACAGAGAGTATTATGGGATGTTATACAGTGAGTATTATGGGATGGGGATATGTGTGAGTATTATGGGATGGGGATATGTGTGAGTATTATGGGATGGAGATACAGAGAGTATAATGGGATGTTATACAGAGAGTATTATGGGATGGGGATACAGAGAGTATTATGGGATGGGGATACAGTGAGTATTATGGGATGTGGATATGTGTGAGTATTATGGGATGGGGTTACAGTGAGTATTATGGGATGGGGATATGTGTGAGTATTATGGGATGGGGATATGTGTGAGTATTATGGGATGGGGATACAGAGAGTATTATGGGATGGGGATACAGTGAGTATTATGGGATGGGGACACAGTGAGTATTATGGGATGGGGATATGTGTGAGTATTATGGGATGGGGTTACAGTGAGTATTATGGGATGGGGATATGTGTGAGTATTATGGGATGGGGATACAGTGAGTATTATGGGATGGGGATATGTGTGAGTATTATGGGATGGGGTTACAGTGAGTATTATGGGATGGGGATATGTGTGAGTATTATGGGATGGGGTTACAGTGAGTATTATGGGATGGGGATATGTGTGAGTATTATGGGATGGGGTTACAGTGAGTATTATGGGATGGGGATATGTGTGAGTATTATGGGATGGGGTTACAGTGAGTATTATGGGATGGGGATATGTGTGAGTATTATGGGATGGGGTTACAGTGAGTATTATGGGATGGGGATATGTGTGAGTATTATGGGATGGGGATACAGTGAGTATTATGGGATGGGGATATGTGTGAGCATTGTGGGATGGGGATATGTGTGAGTATTATGGGATGGGGATACAGTGAGTATTATGGGATGGGGATATGTGTGAGTATTATGGGATGGGGATACAGTGAGTATTATGGGATGGGGATGCAGTGAGTATTATGGGATGGGGATACAGAGAGTATTATGGGATGGGGATATGTGTGAGTATTATGGGATGGGGATACAGTGAGTATTATGGGATGGGGATATGTGTGAGTATTATGGGATGGGTATGTGTGTGAGTATTGTGGGATGAGGATATTTGTGTGTATTATGGGATGGGGATACAGTGAGTATTATGGGATGGGGATATGTGTGAGTATTATGGGATGGGGATACAGTGAGTATTATGGGATGGGGATACAGTGAGTATTATGGGATGGCGATACAGAGAGCATTATGGGATGGGGATATGTGTGAGTATTATGGGATGGGGATACAGTGAGTATTATGGGATGGGGATATGCGTGAGTATTATGGGATGGGTATATGTGTGAGTATTGTGGGATGGGGATATGTGTGAGTATTATGGGATGGGGATACAGTGAGTATTATGGGATGGGGATATGTGTGAGTATTATGGGATGGGGATACAGTGAGTATTATGGGATGGGGATACAGTGAGTATTATGGGATGGGGATACAGAGAATATTATGGGATGGGGATATGTGTGAGTATTATGGGATGAGGATACAGAGAGTATTATGGGATGGGGATACAGAGAGTATTATGGGATGGGGATACAGAGAGTATTATGGGATGTTGATATGTGTGAGTATTATGGGATGGGGATATGTGTGAGTATTATGGGATGGGGATACAGTGAGTATTATGGGATGGTGAGACACTGAGTATTATGGGATGGGGATATGTGTGAGTATTATGGGATGGGGATACAGAGAGTATTATGGGATGGGGATACAGAGAGTATTATGGGATGGGGATATGTGTGAGTATTATGGGATGGGGATACAGAGAGTATTATGGGATGGTGATATGTGTGAGTATTATGGGATGGGGATACAGAGAGTATTATGTGATGGGGACACAGTGAGTATTATGGGATGGGGATACAGTGAGTATTATGGGATGGGGACACAGTGAGTATTATGGGATGGGGATATGTGTGAGTATTATGGGACGGGGATACAGAGAGTATTATGGGATGGGGACACAGTGAGTATTATGGGATGGGGATACAGAGAGTATTATGGGATGGGGATACAGAGAGTATTATGGGATGTTATACAGTGAGTATTATGGGATGGGGATACAGTGAGTATTATGGGATGGGGATACAGAGAGTATTGTGGGATGGGGATACAGAGAGTATTATGGGATGTTATACAGTGAGTATTATGGGATGGGGATACAGTGAGTATTATGGGATGGGGACACAGTGAGTATTATGGGATGGGGATACAGAGAGTATTATGGGATGGGGATACAGAGAGTATTATGGGATGTTATACAGTGAGTATTATGGGATGGGGATATGTGTGAGTATTATGGGATGGGGATATGTGTGAGTATTATGGGATGGAGATACAGAGAGTATTATGGGATGGGGATACAGAGAGTATTATTGGATGTTATACAGAGAGTATTATGGGATGGGGATATGTGTGAGTATTATGGGATGTGGATACAGTGAGTATTATGGGATGGGGATATGTGTGAGTATTATGGGATGGGGATACAGTGAGTATTATGGGATGGGGTTACAGCGAGTATTATGGGATGGGGATACAGTGAGTATTATGGGATGGGGATATGTGTGAGTATTATGGGATGGGGATACAGAGAGTATTATGGGATGGGGATACAGTGAGTATATTGGGATGGGGATATGTGTGAGTATTATGGGATGGGGATACAGAGAGTATTATGGGATGGGGATATGTGTGAGTATTGTGGGATGGGGATACAGTGAGTATTATGGGATGGGGATACAGTGAGTATTATGGGATGGGGATATGTGTGAGTATTATGGGATGATATACAGTGAGTATTATATGATGGGGATATGTGTGAGTATTATGGGATGGGGATACAGAGAGTATTATGGGATGGGGATACAGTGAGTATTATGGGATGGGGATACGTGTGAGTGTTATGGGATGGGGATATGTGTGAGTATTATGGGATGGGGATACAGTGAGTATTATGGGATGGGGATACAGAGAGTATTATGGGATGGGGACACAGTGAGTATTATGGGATGGGGATATGTGTGAGTATTATGGGATGGGGATACAGAGAGTATTATGGGATGGGGATACAGTGAGTATTATGGGATGGGGATATGTGTGAGTATTATGGGATGGGGATACAGAGAGTATTATGGGATGGGGATACAGAGAGTATTATGGGATGGGGATATGTGTGAGTATTGTGGGATGGGGATACAGTGAGTATTATGGGATGGGGATACAGTGAGTATTATGGGATGGGGATATGTGTGAGTATTATGGGATGATATACAGTGAGTATTATGGGATGGGGATATGTGTGAGTATTATGGGATGGGGATACAGAGAGTATTATGGGATGGGGATACAGTGAGTATTATGGGATGGGGATATGTGTGAGTATTATGAGATGGGGATATGTGTGAGTATTATGGGATGGGGATACAGTGAGTATTATGGGATGGGGATACAGAGAGTATTATGGGATGGGGACACAGTGAGTATTATGGGATGGGGATACAGTGAGTATTATGGGATGGGGACACAGTGAGTATTATGGGATGGGGATATGTGTGAGTATTATGGGATGGGGATACAGAGAGTATTATGGGATGGGGATATGTGTGAGTATTGTGGGATGGGGATACAGTGAGTATTATGGGATGGGGATACAGTGAGTATTATGGGATGGGGATATGTGTGAGTATTATGGGATGATATACAGTGAGTATTATGGGATGGGGATATGTGTGAGTATTATGGGATGGGGATACAGAGAGTATTATGGGATGGGGATACAGTGAGTATTATGGGATGGGGATATGTGTGAGTATTATGGGATGGGGATATGTGTGAGTATTATGGGATGGGGATACAGTGAGTATTATGGGATGGGGATACAGAGAGTATTATGGGATGGGGACACAGTGAGTATTATGGGATGGGGATACAGTGAGTATTATGGGATGGGGACACAGTGAGTATTATGGGATGGGGATATGTGTGAGTATTATGGGATGGGGATACAGAGAGTATTATGGGATGGGGACACAGTGAGTATTATGGGATGGGGATACAGAGAGTATTATGGGATGGGGATACAGAGAGTATTATGGGATGTTATACAGTGAGTATTATGGGATGGGGATACAGTGAGTATTATGGGATGGGGATACAGAGAGTATTATGGGATGGGGATGCAGAAAGTATTATGGGATGTTATACAGTGAGTATTATGGGATGGGGATACAGTGAGTATTATGGGATGGGGACACAGTGAGTATTATGGGATGGGGATACAGAGAGTATTATGGGATGGGGATACAGAGAGTATTATGGGATGTTATACAGTGAATATTATGGGATGGGGATATGTGTGAGTATTATGGGATGGGGATATGTGTGAGTATTATGGGATGGAGATACAGAGAGTATTATGGGATGGGGATACAGAGAGTATTATGGGATGTTATACAGAGAGTATTATGGGATGGGGATATGTGTGAGTATTATGGGATGTGGATACAGTGAGTATTATGGGATGGGGATATGTGTGAGTATTATGGGATGGGGATACAGTGAGTATTATGGGATGGGGTTACAGCGAATATTATGGGATGGGGATACAGTGAGTATTATGGGATGGTGATATGTGTGAGTATTATGGGATGGGGATACAGAGAGTATTATGGGATGGGGATACAGTGAGTATTATGGGATGGGGATATGTGTGAGTATTATGGGATGGGGATACAGAGAGTATTATGGGATGGGGATACAGAGAGTATTATGGGATGGGGATATGTGTGAGTATTGTGGGATGGGGATACAGTGAGTATTATGGGATGGGGATACAGTGAGTATTATGGGATGGGGATATGTGTGAGTATTATGGGATGATGTACATTGAGTATTATGGGATGGGGATATGTGTGAGTATTATGGGATGGGGATACAGAGAGTATTATGGGATGGGGATACAGTGAGTATTATGGGATGGGGATATGTGTGAGTATTATGGGATGGGGATATGTGTGAGT
Source organism: Pristiophorus japonicus (assembly GCF_044704955.1). Lineage (NCBI taxonomy): Eukaryota > Metazoa > Chordata > Chondrichthyes > Pristiophoridae > Pristiophorus > Pristiophorus japonicus. Next base: position 241,855 of record NW_027254482.1, read on the forward strand.
ATTATGGGATGGGGATACAGTGAGTATTATGGGATGGGGATACAGAGAGTATTATGGGATGGGGACACAGTGAGTATTATGGGATGGGGATACAGTGAGTATTATGGGATGGGGACACAGTGAGTATTATGGGATGGGGATATGTGTGAGTATTATGGGATGGGGATACAGAGAGTATTATGGGATGGGGATATGTGTGAGTATTGTGGGATGGGGATACAGTGAGTATTATGGGATGGGGATACAGTGAGTATTATGGGATGGGGATATGTGTGAGTATTATGGGATGATATACAGTGAGTATTATGGGATGGGGATATGTGTGAGTATTATGGGATGGGGATACAGAGAGTATTATGGGATGGGGATACAGTGAGTATTATGGGATGGGGATATGTGTGAGTATTATGGGATGGGGATACAGTGAGTATTATGGGATGTGGATACAGAGAGTATTATGGGATGGGGACACAGTGAGTATTATGGGATGGGGATACAGTGAGTATTATGGGATGGGGACACAGTGAGTATTATGGGATGGGGATATGTGTGAGTATTATGGGATGGGGATACAGAGAGTATTATGGGATGGGGACACAGTGAGTATTATGGGATGGGGATACAGAGAGTATTATGGGATGGGGATACAGAGAGTATTATGGGATGTTATACAGTGAGTATTATGGGATGGGGATACAGTGAGTATTATGGGATGGGGATACAGAGAGTATTATGGGATGGGGATGCAGAAAGTATTATGGGATGTTATACAGTGAGTATTATGGGATGGGGATACAGTGAGTATTATGGGATGGGGACACAGTGAGTATTATGGGATGGGGATACAGAGAGTATTATGGGATGGGGATACAGAGAGTATTATGGGATGTTATACAGTGAATATTATGGGATGGGGATATGTGTGAGTATTATGGGATGGGGATATGTGTGAGTATTATGGGATGGAGATACAGAGAGTATTATGGGATGGGGATACAGAGAGTATTATGGGATGTTATATAGAGAGTATTATGGGATGGGGATATGTGTGAGTATTATGGGATGTGGATACAGTGAGTATTATGGGATGGGGATATGTGTGAGTATTATGGGATGGGGATACAGTGAGTATTATGGGATGGGGTTACAGCGAGTATTATGGGATGGCGATACAGTGAGTATTATGGGATGGTGATATGTGTGAGTATTATGGGATGGGGATACAGAGAGTATTATGGGATGGGGATACAGTGAGTATTATGGGATGGGGATATGTGTGAGTATTATGGGATGGGGATACAGAGAGTATTATGGGATGGCGATACAGAGAGTATTATGGGATGGGGATATGTGTGAGTATTGTGGGATGGGGATACAGTGAGTATTATGGGATGGGGATACAGTGAGTATTATGGGATGGGGATATGTGTGAGTATTATGGGATGATGTACATTGAGTATTATGGGATGGGGATATGTGTGAGTATTAAGGGATGGGGATACAGAGAGTATTATGGGATGGGGATACAGTGAGTATTATGGGATGGGGATATGTGTGAGTATTATGGGATGGGGATATGTGTGAGTATTATGGGATGGGGATATGTGTGAGTATTATGGGATGGGGATACAGTGAGTATTATGGGATGGGGATATGTGTGAGTATTATGGGATGGGGTTACAGCGAGTATTATGGGATGGGGATACAGTGAGTATTATGGGATGGGGATACAGTGAGTATTGTGGGATGGGGATACAGAGAGTATTATGGGATGGGGATATGTGTGAGTATTATGGGATGGGGATACAGTGAGTATTATGGGATGGGGATAGGTGTGAGTATTATGGGATGGGGATATGTGTGAGTATTATGGGATGGGGATATCTGTGAGTATTATGGGGTGGGGATACAGTGAGTATTATGGGATGGGGATATGTGTGAGTATTATGGGATGGGGTTACAGCGAGTATTATGGGATGGGGATACAGTGAGTATTATGGGATGGGGATATGTGTGAGTATTATGGGATGGGGATATGTGTGAGTATTATGGGATGGGGATACAGTGAGTATTATGGGATGGGGATACAGAGAGTATTATGGGATGGGGATATGTGTGAGTATTATGGGATGGGGATACAGAGAGTATTATGGGATGGGGATACAGCGAGTATTATGGGATGGGGATATGTGTGAGTATTATGGGATGGGGATACAGTGAGTATTATGGGATGGGGATACAGTGAGTATTATGGGATGGGGATATGTGTGAGTATTATGGGATGGGGTTACAGTGAGTATTATGGGATGGGGATATGTGTGAGTATTATGGGATGGGGATACAGTGAGTATTATGGGATGGGGATATGTGTGAGTATTATGGGATGGGGATACAGTGAGTATTATGGGATGGGGAGACACTGAGTATTATGGGATGGGGATATGTGTGAGTATTATGGGATGGGGATACAGTGAGTATTATGGGATGGGGATATGTGTGAGTATTATGGGATGGGTATACAGAGAGTATTATGGGATGGGGATATGTGTGAGTATTATGGGATGGGGATATGTGTGAGTATTATGGGATGGGTATACAGAGAGTATTATGGGATGGGGATATGTGTGAGTATTATGGGATGGGGATACAGTGAGTATTATGGAATGAGGATACAGTGAGTATTATGGGATGAGGATACAGTGAGTATTATGGGATGGGTATACAGAGAGTATTATGGGATGGGGATATGTGTGAGTATTATGGGATGGGGATATATGTGAGTATTATGGGATGGGTATACAGAGAGTATTATGGGATGGGGATACAGAGAGTATTATGGGATGGGGATACAGAGAGTATTATGGGATGGGGATACAGAGAGTATTATGGGATGTTATACAGTGAGTATTATGGGATGGGGATATGTGTGAGTATTATGGGATGGGGATACAGTGAGTATTATGGGATGGGGATACAGTGAGTATTATGGGATGGGGATATGTGTGAGTATTATGGGATGGTATACAGTGAGTATTATGGGATGGGGATATGTGTGAGTATTATGGGATGGGGATACAGAGAGTATTATGGGATGGGGATACAGTGAGTATTATGGGATGGGGATATGTGTGAGTATTATGGGATGGGGATATGTGTGAGTATTATGGGATGGGGTTACAGTGAGTATTATGGGATGGGGATACAGTGAGTATTATGGGATGGGGATACAGAGAGTATTATGGGATGGGGATATGTGTGAGTATTATGGGATGGGGATATATGTGAGTACAATGGGATGGGGATATGTGTGAGTATTATGGGATGGGGATACAGTGAGTATTATGGGATGGGGATATGTGTGAGTATTATGGGATGGGGTTACAGTGAGTATTATGGGATGGGGATATGTGTGAGTATTATGGGATGGGGATACAGTGAGTATTATGGGATGGGGATATGTGTGAGTATTATGGGATGGGGATACAGTGAGTATTATGGGATGGGGAGACACTGAGTATTATGGGATGGGGATATGTGTGAGTATTATGGGATGGGGATACAGTGAGTATTATGGGATGGGGATATGTGTGAGTATTATGGGATGGGTATACAGAGAGTATTATGGGATGGGGATATGTGTGAGTATTATGGGATGGGGATATGTGTGAGTATTATGGGATGGGGATATGTGTGAGTATTATGGGATGGGTATACAGAGAGTATTATGGGATGGGGATATGTGTGAGTATTATGGGATGGGGATACAGTGAGTATTATGGGATGAGGATACAGTGAGTATTATGGGATGAGGATACAGTGAGTATTATGGGATGGGGATATGTGTGAGTATTATGGGATGGGTATACAGAGAGTATTATGGGATGGGGATATGTGTGAGTATTATGGGATGGGGATATGTGTGAGTATTATGGGATGGGTATACAGAGAGTATTATGGGATGGGGATATGTGTGAGTATTATGGGATGGGGATACAGAGAGTATTATGGGATGGGGATACAGAGAGTATTATGGGATGGGGATACAGAGAGTATTATGGGATGTTATACAGTGAGTATTATGGGATGGGGATATGTGTGAGTATTATGGGATGGGGATACAGTGAGTATTATGGGATGGGGATACAGTCAGTATTATGGGATGGGGATATGTGTGAGTATTATGGGATGGTATACAGTGAGTATTATGGGATGGGGATATGTGTGAGTATTATGGGATGAGGATACAGAGAGTATTATGGGATGGGGATACAGTGAGTATTATGGGATGGGGATATGTGTGAGTATTATGGGATGGGGATATGTGTGAGTATTATGGGATGGGGTTACAGTGAGTATTATGGGATGGGGATACAGTGAGTATTATGGGATGGGGATACAGAGAGTATTATGGGATGGGGATATGTGTGAGTATTATGGGATGGGGATACAGTGAGTATTATGGGATGGGGATATGTGTGAGTATTATGGGATGGGGATATGTGTGAGTATAATGGGATGGGGATATGTGTGAGTATTATGGGATGGGGATACAGTGAGTATTATGGGATGGGGATATGTGTGAGTATTATGGGATGGGGTTACAGCGAGTATTATGGGATGGGGATACAGTGAGTATTATGGGATGGGGATATGTGTGAGTATTATGGGATGGGGATATGTGTGAGTATTATGGGATGGGGATATGTGTGAGTATTATGGGATGGGGATACAGTGAGTATTATGGGATGAGGATACAGTGAGTATTATGGGATGGGGATATCTGTGAGTATTATGGGATGGGGATACAGAGAGTATTATGGGATGGGGATATGTGTGAGTATTATGGGATGGGGATACAGAGAGTATTATGGGATGGGGATACAGAGAGTATTATGGGATGGGGATATGTGTGAGTATTATGGGATGGGGATACAGTGAGTATTATGGGATGGGGATACAGTGAGTATTATGGGATGGGGATATGTGTGAGTGTTATGGGATGGGGATACAGAGAGTATTATGGGATGGGGATATGTGTGAGTATTATGGGATGGGGATACAGTGAGTATTATGGGATGGGGATATGTGTGAGCATTATGGGATGGGGATACAGTGAGTATTATGGGATGGGGAGACACTGAGTATTATGGGATGGGGATATGTGTGAGTATTATGGGATGGGGATACAGTGAGTATTATGGGATGGGGATATGTGTGAGTATTATGGGATGGGTATACAGAGAGTATTATGGGATGGGGATATGTGTGAGTATTATGGGATGGGGTTACAGTGAGTATTATGGGATGGGGATATGTGTGAGTATTATAGGATGGGGATATGTGTGAGTATTATGGGATGGGGATACAGTGAGTATTATGGGATGGGGATACAGAGAGTATTATGGGATGGGGATACAGAGAGTATTATGGGATGTTATACAGTGAGTATTATGGGATGGGGATATGTGTGAGTATTATGGGATGGGGATACAGAGAGTATATTGGGATGTTATACAGTGAGTATTATGGGATGGGGATATGTGTGAGTATTATGGGATGGGGACACAGTGAGTATTATGGGATGGGGACACAGTGAGTATTATGGGATGGGGATACAGAGAGTATTATGGGATGGGGATACAGAGAGTATTATGGAATGTTATACAGTGAGTATTATGGGATGGGGATATGTGTGAGTATTATGGGATGGGGATATGTGTGAGTATTATGGGATGGAGATACAGAGAGTATTATGGGATGGGGATACAGAGAGTATTATGGGATGTTATACAGTGAGTATTATGGGATGGGGATATGTGTGAGTATTATGGGATGGGGATACAGAGAGTATTATGGGATGTTATACAGTGAGTATTATGGGATGGGGATATGTGTGAGTATTATGGGATGGGGATACAGTGAGTGTTATGGGATGGGGACACAGTGAGTATTATGGGATGGGGATACAGAGAGTATTATGGGATGGGGATACAGAGAGTATTATGGGATGCTATACAGTGAGTATTATGGGATGGGGATATGTGTGAGTATTATGGGATGGGGATATGTGTGAGTATTATGGGATGGAGATACAGAGAGTATTATGGGATGTTATACAGAGAGTATTATGGGATGGGGATACAGAGAGTATTATGGGATGGGTATACAGTGAGTATTATGGGATGTGGATATGTGTGAGTATTATGGGATGGGGTTACAGTGAGTATTATGGGATGGGGATATGTGTGAGTATTATGGGATGGCGATATGTGTGAGTATTATGGGATGGGGATACAGAGAGTATTATGGGATGGGGATACAGTGAGTATTATGGGATGGGGACACAGTGAGTATTATGGGATGGGGATATGTGTGAGTATTATGGGATGGGGTTATAGTGAGTATTATGGGATGGGGATATGTGTGAGTATTATGGGATGGGGATACAGTGAGTATTATGGGATGGGGATATGTGTGAGTATTATGGGATGGGGTTACAGTGAGTATTATGGGATGGGGATATGTGTGAGTATTATGGGATGGGGTTACAGTGAGTATTATGGGATGGGGATATGTGTGAGTATTATGGGATGGGGTTACAGTGAGTATTATGGGATGGGGATATGTGTGAGTATTATGGGATGGGGTTACAGTGAGTATTATGGGATGGGGATATGTGTGAGTATTATGGGATGGGGATACAGTGAGTATTATGGGATGGGGATATGTGTGAGCATTGTGGGATCGGGATATGTGTGAGTATTATGGGATGGGGATACAGTGAGTATTATGGGATGGGGATATGTGTGAGTATTATGGGATGGGGATACAGTGAGTATTATGGGATGGGGATGCAGTGAGTATTATGGGATGGGGATACAGAGAGTATTATGGGATGGGGATATGTGTGAGTATTATGGGATGGGGATACAGTGAGTATTATGGGATGGGGATATGTGTGAGTATTATGGGATGGGTATATGTGTGAGTATTGTGGGATGGGGATATGTGTGTGTATTATGGGATGGGGATACAGTGAGTATTATGGGATGGGGATATGTGTGAGTATTATGGGATGGGGATACAGTGAGTATTATGGGATGGGGATACAGTGAGTATTATGGGATGGCGATACAGAGAGCATTATGGGATGGGGATATGTGTGAGTATTATGGGATGGGGATACAGTGAGTATTATGGGATGGGGATATGTGTGAGTATTATGGGATGGGTATGTGTGTGAGTATTATGGGATGGGGATATGTGTGAGTATTATGGGATGGGGATACAGTGAGTATTATGGGATGGGGATATGTGTGAGTATTATGGGATGGAGATACAGAGAGTATTATGGGATGGGGATACAGAGACTATTATGGGATGTTATACAGAGAGTATTATGGGATGGGGATATGTGTGACTATTATGGGATGTGGATACAGTGAGTATTATGGGATGGGGATACAGTGAGTATTATGGGATGGGGATACAGAGAGTATTATGGGATGGGGATACAGAGAGTATTATGGGATGTTATACAGTGAGTATTATGGGATGGGGATATGTGTGAGTATTATGGGATGGGGATACAGAGAGTATTATGGGATGTTATACAGTGAGTATTATGGGATGGGGATATGTGTGAGTATTATGGGATGGGGATACAGTGAGTATTATGGGATGGGGACACAGTGAGTATTATGGGATGGGGATACAGAGAGTATTATGGGATGGGGATACAGAGAGTATTATGGGATGTTATACAGTGAGTATTATGGGATGGGGATATGTGTGAGTATTATGGGATGGGGATATGTGTGAGTATTATGAGATGGAGATACAGAGAGTATTATGGGATGTTATACAGAGAGTATTATGGGATGGGGATACAGAGAGTATTATGGGATGGGGATACAGTGAGTATTATGGGATGTGGATATGTGTGAGTATTATGGGATGGGGTTACAGTGAGTATTATGGGATGGGGATATGTGTGAGTATTATGGGATGGGGATATGTGTGAGTATTATGGGATGGGGATACAGAGAGTATTATGGGATGGGGATACAGTGAGTATTATGGGATGGGGACACAGTGAGTATTATGGGATGGGGATATGTGTGAGTATTATGGGATGGGGTTACAGTGAGTATTATGGGATGGGGATATGTGTGAGTATTATGGGATGGGGATACAGTGAGTATTATGGGATGGGGATATGTGTGAGTATTATGGGATGGGGTTACAGTGAGTATTATGGGATGGGGATATGTGTGAGTATTATGGGATGGGGTTACAGTGAGTATTATGGGATGGGGATATGTGTGAGTATTATGGGATGGGGTTACAGTGAGTATTATGGGATGGGGATATGTGTGAGTATTATGGGATGGGGATACAGTGAGTATTATGGGATGGGGATATGTGTGAGCATTGTGGGATGGGGATACAGTGAGTATTATGGGATGGGGATATGTGTGAGTATTATGGGATGGGGATACAGTGAGTATTATGGGATGGGGATGCAGTGAGTATTGTGGGATGGGGATACAGAGAGTATTATGGGATGGGGATATGTGTGAGTATTATGGGATGGGGATACAGTGAGTATTATGGGATGGGGATATGTGTGAGTATTATGGGATGGGTATATGTGTGAGTATTATGGGATGGGGATATGTGTGTGTATTATGGGATGGGGATGCAGTGAGTATTATGGGATGGGGATATGTGTGAGTATTATGGGATGGGGATACAGTGAGTATTATGGGATGGGGATACAGTGAGTATTATGGGATGGCGATACAGAGAGCATTATGGGATGGGGATATGTGTGAGTATTATGGGATGGGGATACAGTGAGTATTATGGGATGGGGATATGTGTGAGTATTATGGGATGGGTATATGTGTGAGTATTGTGGGATGGGGGTATGTGTGAGTATTATGGGATGGGGATACAGTGAGTATTATGGGATGGGGATATGTGTGAGTATTATGGGATGGGGATACAGTGAGTATTATGGGATGGGGATACAGTGAGTATTGTGGGATGGGGATACAGAGAGTATTATGGGATGGGGATATGTGTGAGTATTATGGGATGGGGATACAGTGAGTATTATGGGATGGGGATACAGTGAGTATTATGGGATGGGGATACAGAGAGTATTATGGGATGGGGATACAGTGAGTATTATGGGATGTGGATATGTATGAGTATTATGGGATGGGGATATGTGTGAGTATTATGGGATGGGGATACAGTGAGTATTATGGGATGGTGAGACACTTAGTATTATGGGATGGGCATATGTGTGAGTATTATGGGATGGGGATACAGAGAGTATTATGGGATGGGGATACAGAGAGTATTATGGGATGGGGATATGTGTGAGTATTATGGGATGGGGATACAGAGAGTATTATGGGATGGGGATATGTGTGAGTATTATGGGATGGGGATACAGAGAGTATTATGGGATGGGGACACAGTGAGTATTATGGGATGGGGATACAGTGAGTATTATGGGATGGGGACACAGTGAGTATTATGGGATGGGGATATGTGTGAGTATTATGGGATGGGGATACAGAGAGTATAATGGGATGGGGACACAGTGAGTATTATGGGATGGGGATACAGAGAGTATTATGGGATGGGGATACAGAGAGTATTATGGGATGTTATACAGTGAGTATTATGGGATGGGGATACAGTGAGTATTATGGGATGGGGATACAGAGAGTATTATGGGATGGGGATACAGAGAGTATTATGGGATGTTATACAGTGAGTATTATGGGATGGGGATACAGTGAGTATTATGGGATGGGGACACAGTGAGTATTATGGGATGGGGATACAGAGAGTATTATGGGATGGGGATACAGAGAGTATTATGGGATGTTATACATTGAGTATTATGGGATGGGGATATGTGTGAGTATTATGGGATGGGGATACAGTGAGTATTATGGGATGGGGATATGTGTGAGTATTATGGGATGGGTATATGTGTGAGTATTGTGGGATGGGGATATGTGTGTGTATTATGGGATGGGGATACAGTGAGTATTATGGGATGGGGATATGTGTGAGTATTATGGGATGGGGATACAGTGAGTATTATGGGATGGGGATACAGTGAGTATTATGGGATGGCGATACAGAGAGCATTATGGGATGGGGATATGTGTGAGTATTATGGGATGGGGATACAGTGAGTATTATGGGATGGGGATACAGAGAGTATTATGGGATGGGGATATGTGTGAGTATTATGGGATGGGGATATGTGTGAGTATTTTGGGATGGGGATACAGAGAGTATTATGGGATGGGGATACAGTGAGTATTATGGGATGGGGACACAGTGAGTATTATGGGATGGGGATACAGTGAGTATTATGGGATGGGGATACAGAGAGTATTATGGGATGGGGATACAGAGAGTATTATGGGATGGGGATATGTTTGAGTATTATGGGATGGGTATATGTGTGAGTATTGTGGGATGGGGATATGTGTGAGTATTATGGGATGGGGATACAGGGAGTATTATGGGATGGGGATATGTGTGAGTATTATGGGATGGGGATACAGTGAGTATTATGGGATGGGGATACAGTGAGTATTGTGGGATGGGGATACAGAGAGTATTATGGGATGGGGATATGTGTGAGTATTATGGGATGGGGATACAGAGAGTATTATGGGATGGGGATACAGAGAGTATTATGGGATGGGGATACAGTGAGTATTATGGGATGTGGATATGTATGAGTATTATGGGATGGGGATATGTGTGAGTATTATGGGATGGGGATACAGTGAGTATTATGGGATGGTGAGACACTGAGTATTATGGGATGGAGATATGTGTGAGTATTATGGGATGGGGATACAGAGAGTATTATGAGATGGGGATACAGAGAGTATTATGGGACGGGGATATGTGTGAGTATTATGGGATGGGGATACAGAGAGTATTATGGGATGGGGATATGTGTGAGTATTATGGGATGGGGATACAGAGAGTATTATGGGATGGGGACACAGTGAGTATTATGGGATGGGGATACAGTGAGTATTATGGGATGGGGACACAGTGAGTATTATGGGATGGGGATATGTGTGAGTATTATGGGATGGGGATACAGAGAGTATTATGGGATGGGGACACAGTGAGTATTATGGGATGGGGATACAGAGAGTATTATGGGATGGGGATACAGAGAGTATTATGGGATGTTATACAGTGAGTATTATGGGATGGGGATACAGTGAGTATTATGGGATGGGGATACAGAGAGTATTATGGGATGGGGATACAGAGAGTATTATGGGATGTTATACAGTGAGTATTATGGGATGGGGACACAGTGAGTATTATGGGATGGGGACACAGTGAGTATTATGGGATGCGGATACAGAGAGTATTATGGGATGTTATACAGTGAGTATTATGGGATGGGGATATGTGTGAGTATTATGGGATGGGGATATGTGTGAGTATTATGGGATGGAGATACAGAGAGTATTATGGGATGGGGATACAGAGAGTATTATGGGATGTTATACAGAGAGTATTATGGGATGGGGATATGTGTGAGTATTATGGGATGTGGATACAGTGAGTATTATGGGATGGCTATATGTGTGAGTATTATGGGATGGGGATACAGTGAGTATTATGGGATGGGGTTACAGCGAGTATTATGGGATGGGGATACAGTGAGTATTATGGGATGGGGATATGTGTGAGTTTTATGGGATGGGGATACAGAGAGTATTATGGGATGGGGATACAGTGAGTATTATGGGATGGGGATATGTGTGAGTATAATGGGATGGGGATACAGAGAGTATTATGGGATGGGGATACAGAGAGTATTATGGGATGGGGATATGTGTGAGTATTGTGGGATGGGGATACAGTGAGTATTATGGGATGGGGATACAGTGAGTATTATGGGATGGGGATATGTGTGAGTATTATGGGATGATATACAGTGAGTATTATGGGATGGGGATATGTGTGAGTATTATGGGATGGGGATACAGTGAGTATTATGGGATGGGGATATGTGTGAGTATTATGGGATGGGGATATGTGTGAGTATTATGGGATGGGGATACAGTGAGTATTATGGGATGGGGATATGTGTGAGTATTATGGGATGGGGATACAGAGAGTATTATGGGATGTTATACAGTGAGTATTATGGGATGGGGATACAGTGAGTATTATGGGATGGGGATACAGAGAGTATTATGGGATGGGGATACAGAGAATATTATGGGATGTTATACAGTGAGTATTATGGGATGGGGATACAGTGAGTATTATGGGATGGGGACACAGTGAGTATTATGGGATGGGGATACAGAGAGTATTATGGGATGGGGATACAGAGGGTACTATGGGATGTTATACAGTGAGTATTATGGGATGGGGATATGTGTGAGTATTATGGGATGGGGATATGTGTGAGTATTATGGGATGGAGATACAGAGAGTATTATGGGATGGGGATACAGAGAGTATTATGGGATGTTATACAGAGAGTATTATGGGATGGGGATATGTGTGAGTATTATGGGATGTGGATACAGTGAGTATTATGGGATGGGGATATGTGTGAGTATTATGGGATGGGGATACAGTGAGTATTATGGGATGGGGTTACAGCGAGTATTATGGGATGGGGATACAGTGAGTATTATGGGATGGTGATATGTGTGAGTATTATGGGATGGGGATACAGAGAGTATTATGGGATGGGGATACAGAGAGTATTATGGGATGTTATACAGAGAGTATTATGGGATGGGGATATGTGTGAGTATTATGGGATGTGGATACAGTGAGTATTATGGGATGGCTATATGTGTGAGTATTATGGGATGGGGATACAGTGAGTATTATGGGATGGGGTTACAGCGAGTATTATGGGATGGGGATACAGTGAGTATTATGGGATGGGGATATGTGTGAGTTTTATGGGATGGGGATACAGAGAGTATTGTGGGATGGGGATACAGTGAGTATTATGGGATGGGGATATGTGTGAGTATAATGGGATGGGGATACAGAGAGTATTATGGGATGGGGATACAGAGAGTATTATGGGATGGGGATATGTGTGAGTATTGTGGGATGGGGATACAGTGAGTATTATGGGATGGGGATACAGTGAGTATTATGGGATGGGGATATGTGTGAGTATTATGGGATGATATACAGTGAGTATTATGGGATGGGGATATGTGTGAGTATTATGGGATGGGGATACAGTGAGTATTATGGGATGGGGATATGTGTGAGTATTATGGGATGGGGATATGTGTGAGTATTATGGGATGGGGATACAGTGAGTATTATGGGATGGGGATATGTGTGAGTATTATGGGATGGGGATTCAGTGAGTATTATGGGATGGGGATACAGAGAGTATTATGGGATGTTATACAGTGAGTATTATGGGATGGGGATACAGTGAGTATTATGGGATGGGGATACAGAGAGTATTATGGGATGGGGATACAGAGAATATTATGGGATGTTATACAGTGAGTATTATGGGATGGGGATACAGTGAGTATTATGGGATGGGGACACAGTGAGTATTATGGGATGGGGATACAGAGAGTATTATGGGATGGGGATACAGAGGGTACTATGGGATGTTATACAGTGAGTATTATGGGATGGGGATATGTGTGAGTATTATGGGATGGGGATATGTGTGAGTATTATGGGATGGAGATACAGAGAGTATTATGGGATGGGGATACAGAGAGTATTATGGGATGTTATACAGAGAGTATTATGGGATGGGGATATGTGTGAGTATTATGGGATGTGGATACAGTGAGTATTATGGGATGGGGATATGTGTGAGTATTATGGGATGGGGATACAGTGAGTATTATGGGATGGGGTTACAGCGAGTATTATGGGATGGGGATACAGTGAGTATTATGGGATGGTGATATGTGTGAGTATTATGGGATGGGGATACGGAGAGTATTATGGGATGGGGATACAGTGAGTATTATGGGATGGGGATATGTGTGAGTATTATGGGATGGGGATACAGAGAGTATTATGGGATGGGGATACAGAGAGTATTATGGGATGGGGATATGTGTGAGTATTGTGGGATGGGGATACAGTGAGTATTATGGGATGGGGATACAGTGAGTATTATGGGATGGGGATATGTGTGAGTATTATGGGATGATATACAGTGAGTATTATATGATGGGAATATGTGTGAGTATTATGGGATGGGGATACAGAGAGTATTATGGGATGGGGATACAGTGAGTATTATGGGATGGGGATACGTGTGAGTATTATGGGATGGGGATATGTGTGAGTATTATGGGATGGGGATACAGTGAGTATTATGGGATGGGGATACAGAGAGTATTATGGGATGGGGACACAGTGAGTATTATGGGATGGGGATATGTGTGAGTATTATGGGATGGGGATACAGAGAGTATTATGGGATGGGGATACAGTGAGTATTATGGGATGGGGATATGTGTGAGTATTATGGGATGGGGATACAGAGAGTATTATGGGATGGGGACACAGAGAGTATTATGGGATGGGGATATGTGTGAGTATTGTGGGATGGGGATACAGAGAGTATTATGGGATGTTATACAGTGAGTATTATGGGATGGGGATACAGTGAGTATTATGGGATGGGGATACAGAGAGTATTATGGGATGGGGATACAGAGAGTATTATGGGATGTTATACAGTGAGTATTATGGGATGGGGACACAGTGAGTATTATGGGATGGGGACACAGTGAGTATTATGGGATGCGGATACAGAGAGTATTATGGGATGTTATACAGTGAGTATTATGGGATGGGGATATGTGTGAGTATTATGGGATGGGGATATGTGTGAGTATTATGGGATGGAGATACAGAGAGTATTATGGGATGGGGATACAGAGAGTATTATGGGATGTTATACAGAGAGTATTATGGGATGGGGATATGTGTGAGTATTATGGGATGTGGATACAGTGAGTATTATGGGATGGCTATATGTGTGAGTATTATGGGATGGGGATACAGTGAGTATTATGGGATGGGGTTACAGCGAGTATTATGGGATGGGGATACAGTGAGTATTATGGGATGGGGATATGTGTGAGTTTTATGGGATGGGGATACAGAGAGTATTATGGGATGGGGATACAGTGAGTATTATGGGATGGGGATATGTGTGAGTATAATGGGATGGGGATACAGAGAGTATTATGGGATGGGGATACAGAGAGTATTATGGGATGGGGATATGTGTGAGTATTGTGGGATGGGGATACAGTGAGTATTATGGGATGGGGATACAGTGAGTATTATGGGATGGGGATATGTGTGAGTATTATGGGATGATATACAGTGAGTATTATGGGATGGGGATATGTGTGAGTATTATGGGATGGGGATACAGTGAGTATTATGGGATGGGGATATGTGTGAGTATTATGGGATGGGGATATGTGTGAGTATTATGGGATGGGGATACAGTGAGTATTATGGGATGGGGATATGTGTGAGTATTATGGGATGGGGATACAGAGAGTATTATGGGATGTTATACAGTGAGTATTATGGGATGGGGATACAGTGAGTATTATGGGATGGGGATACAGAGAGTATTATGGGATGGGGATACAGAGAATATTATGGGATGTTATACAGTGAGTATTATGGGATGGGGATACAGTGAGTATTATGGGATGGGGACACAGTGAGTATTATGGGATGGGGATACAGAGAGTATTATGGGATGGGGATACAGAGGGTACTATGGGATGTTATACAGTGAGTATTATGGGATGGGGATATGTGTGAGTATTATGGGATGGGGATATGTGTGAGTATTATGGGATGGAGATACAGAGAGTATTATGGGATGGGGATACAGAGAGTATTATGGGATGTTATACAGAGAGTATTATGGGATGGGGATATGTGTGAGTATTATGGGATGTGGATACAGTGAGTATTATGGGATGGGGATATGTGTGAGTATTATGGGATGGGGATACAGTGAGTATTATGGGATGGGGTTACAGCGAGTATTATGGGATGGGGATACAGTGAGTATTATGGGATGGTGATATGTGTGAGTATTATGGGATGGGGATACAGAGAGTATTATGGGATGGGGATACAGAGAGTATTATGGGATGTTATACAGAGAGTATTATGGGATGGGGATATGTGTGAGTATTATGGGATGTGGATACAGTGAGTATTATGGGATGGCTATATGTGTGAGTATTATGGGATGGGGATACAGTGAGTATTATGGGATGGGGTTACAGCGAGTATTATGGGATGGGGATACAGTGAGTATTATGGGATGGGGATATGTGTGAGTTTTATGGGATGGGGATACAGAGAGTATTGTGGGATGGGGATACAGTGAGTATTATGGGATGGGGATATGTGTGAGTATAATGGGATGGGGATACAGAGAGTATTATGGGATGGGGATACAGAGAGTATTATGGGATGGGGATATGTGTGAGTATTGTGGGATGGGGATACAGTGAGTATTATGGGATGGGGATACAGTGAGTATTATGGGATGGGGATATGTGTGAGTATTATGGGATGATATACAGTGAGTATTATGGGATGGGGATATGTGTGAGTATTATGGGATGGGGATACAGTGAGTATTATGGGATGGGGATATGTGTGAGTATTATGGGATGGGGATATGTGTGAGTATTATGGGATGGGGATACAGTGAGTATTATGGGATGGGGATATGTGTGAGTATTATGGGATGGGGATTCAGTGAGTATTATGGGATGGGGATACAGAGAGTATTATGGGATGTTATACAGTGAGTATTATGGGATGGGGATACAGTGAGTATTATGGGATGGGGATACAGAGAGTATTATGGGATGGGGATACAGAGAATATTATGGGATGTTATACAGTGAGTATTATGGGATGGGGATACAGTGAGTATTATGGGATGGGGACACAGTGAGTATTATGGGATGGGGATACAGAGAGTATTATGGGATGGGGATACAGAGGGTACTATGGGATGTTATACAGTGAGTATTATGGGATGGGGATATGTGTGAGTATTATGGGATGGGGATATGTGTGAGTATTATGGGATGGAGATACAGAGAGTATTATGGGATGGGGATACAGAGAGTATTATGGGATGTTATACAGAGAGTATTATGGGATGGGGATATGTGTGAGTATTATGGGATGTGGATACAGTGAGTATTATGGGATGGGGATATGTGTGAGTATTATGGGATGGGGATACAGTGAGTATTATGGGATGGGGTTACAGCGAGTATTATGGGATGGGGATACAGTGAGTATTATGGGATGGTGATATGTGTGAGTATTATGGGATGGGGATACGGAGAGTATTATGGGATGGGGATACAGTGAGTATTATGGGATGGGGATATGTGTGAGTATTATGGGATGGGGATACAGAGAGTATTATGGGATGGGGATACAGAGAGTATTATGGGATGGGGATATGTGTGAGTATTGTGGGATGGGGATACAGTGAGTATTATGGGATGGGGATACAGTGAGTATTATGGGATGGGGATATGTGTGAGTATTATGGGATGATATACAGTGAGTATTATATGATGGGAATATGTGTGAGTATTATGGGATGGGGATACAGAGAGTATTATGGGATGGGGATACAGTGAGTATTATGGGATGGGGATACGTGTGAGTATTATGGGATGGGGATATGTGTGAGTATTATGGGATGGGGATACAGTGAGTATTATGGGATGGGGATACAGAGAGTATTATGGGATGGGGACACAGTGAGTATTATGGGATGGGGATATGTGTGAGTATTATGGGATGGGGATACAGAGAGTATTATGGGATGGGGATACAGTGAGTATTATGGGATGGGGATATGTGTGAGTATTATGGGATGGGGATACAGAGAGTATTATGGGATGGGGATACAGAGAGTATTATGGGATGGGGATATGTGTGAGTATTGTGGGATGGGGATACAGTGAGTATTATGGGATGGGGATACAGTGAGTATTATGGGATGGGGATATGTGTGAGTATTATGGGATGATATACAGTGAGTATTATGGGATGGGGATATGTGTGAGTATTATGGGATGGGGATACAGAGAGTATTATGGGATGGGGATACAGTGAGTATTATGGGATGGGGATATGTGTGAGTATTATGGGATGGGGATATGTGTGAGTATTATGGGATGGGGATACAGTGAGTATTATGGGATGGGGATACAGAGAGTATTATGGGATGGGGACACAGTGAGTATTATGGGATGGGGATACAGTGAGTATTATGGGATGGGGACACAGTGAGTATTATGGGATGGGGATATGTGTGAGTATTATGGGATGGGGATACAGAGAGTATTATGGGATGGGGACACAGTGAGTATTATGGGATGGGGATACAGAGAGTATTATGGGATGGGGATACAGAGAGTATTATGGGATGTTATACAGTGAGTATTATGGGATGGGGATACAGTGAGTATTATGGGATGGGGATACAGAGAGTATTATGGGATGGGGATGCAGAAAGTATTATGGGATGTTATACAGTGAGTATTATGGGATGGGGATACAGTGAGTATTATGGGATGGGGACACAGTGAGTATTCTGGGATGGGGATACAGAGAGTATTATGGGATGGGGATACAGAGAGTATTATGGGATGTTATACAGTGAATATTATGGGATGGGGATATGTGTGAGTATTATGGGATGGGGATATGTGTGAGTATTATGGGATGGAGATACAGAGAGTATTATGGGATGGGGATACAGAGAGTATTATGGGATGTTATACAGAGAGTATTATGGGATGGGGATATGTGTGAGTATTATGGGATGTGGATACAGTGAGTATTATGGGATGGGGATATGTGTGAGTATTATGGGATGGGGATACAGTGAGTATTATGGGATGGGGTTACAGCGAGTATTATGGGATGGGGATACAGTGAGTATTATGGGATGGGGATATGTGTGAGTATTATGGGATGGGGATACAGAGAGTATTATGGGATGGGGATACAGTGAGTATTATGGGATGGGGATATGTGTGAGTATTATGGGATGGGGATACAGAGAGTATTACGGGATAGGGATACAGAGAGTATTATGGGATGGGGATATGTGTGAGTATTGTGGGATGGGGATACAGTGAGTATTATGGGATGGGGATACAGTGAGTATTATGGGATGGGGATATGTGTGAGTATTATGGGATGATGTACAGTGAGTATTATGGGATGGGGATATGTGTGAGTATTAAGGGATGGGGATACAGAGAGTATTATGGGATGGGGATACAGTGAGTATTATGGGATGGGGATATGTGTGAGTATTATGGGATGGGGATATGTGTGAGTATCATGGGATGGGGATACAGTGAGTATTATGGGATGGGGATATGTGTGAGTATTATGGGATGGGGTTACAGCGAGTATTATGGGATGGGGATACAGTGAGTATTATGGGATGGGGATACAGTGAGTATTGTGGGATGGGGATACAGAGAGTATTATGGGATGGGGATATGTGTGAGTATTATGGGATGGGGATACAGTGAGTATTATGGGATGGGGATATGTGTGAGTATTATGGGATGGGGATATGTGTGAGTATTATGGGATGGGGATATGTGTGAGTATTATGGGATGGGGATACAGTGAGTATTATGGGATGGGGATATGTGTGAGTATTATGGGATGGGGTTACAGCGAGTATTATGGGATGGGGATACAGTGAGTATTATGGGATGGGGATATGTGTGAGTATTATGGGATGGGGATATGTGTGAGTATTATGGGATGGGGATATGTGTGAGTATTATGGGATGGGGATACAGTGAGTATTATGGGATGAGGATACAGTGAGTATTATGGGATGGGGATATGTGTGAGTATTATGGGATGGGGATACAGAGAGTATTATGGGATGGGGATATGTGTGAGTATTATGGGATGGGGATACAGAGAGTATTATGGGATGGGGATACAGAGAGTATTATGGGATGGGGATATGTGTGAGTATTATGGGATGGGGATACAGTGAGTATTATGGGATGGGGATATGTGTGAGTATTATGGGATGGGGTTACAGTGAGTATTATGGGATGGGGATATGTGTGAGTATTATGGGATGGGGATACAGTGAGTATTATGGGATGGGGATATGTGTGAGTATTATGGGATGGGGATACAGTGAGTATTATGGGATGGGGAGACACTGAGTATTATGGGATGGGGATATGTGTGAGTATTATGGGATGGGGATACAGTGAGTATTATGGGATGGGGATATGTGTGCGTATTATGGGATGGGTATACAGAGAGTATTATGGGATGGGGATATGTGTGAGTATTATGGGATGGGGATATGTGTGAGTATTATGGGATGGGTATACAGAGAGTATTATGGGATGGGGATATGTGTGAGTATTATGGGATGGGGATACAGTGAGTATTATGGGATGAGGATACAGTGAGTATTATGGGATGAGGATACAGTGAGTATTATGGGATGGGTATACAGAGAGTATTATGGGATGGGGATATGTGTGAGTATTATGGGATGGGGATATGTGTGAGTATTATGGGATGGGTATACAGAGAGTATTATGGGATGGGGATATGTGTGAGTATTATGGGATGGGGATACAGAGAGTATTATGGGATGGGGATACAGAGAGTATTATGGGATGGGGATACAGAGAGTATTATGTGATGTTATACAGTGAGTATTATGGGATGGGGATATGTGTGAGTATTATGGGATGGGGATACAGTGAGTATTATGGGATGGGGATACAGTGAGTATTATGGGATGGGGATATGTGTGAGTATTATGGGATGGTATACAGTGAGTATTATGGGATGGGGATATGTGTGAGTATTATGGGATGGGGATACAGAGAGTATTATGGGATGGGGATACAGTGAGTATTATGGGATGGGGATATGTGTGAGTATTATGGGATGGGAATATGTGTGAGTATTATGGGATGGGGTTACAGTGAGTATTATGGGATGGGGATACAGTGAGTATTATGGGATGGGGATATGTGTGAGTATTATGGGATGGGGATATGTGTGAGTATTATGGGATGGGGATATGTGTGAGTATCATGGGATGGGGATACAGTGAGTATTATGGGATGGGGATATGTGTGAGTATTATGGGATGGGGCTACAGCGAGTATTATGGGATGGGGATACAGTGAGTATTATGGGATGGGGATACAGTGAGTATTGTGGGATGGGGATACAGAGAGTATTATGGGATGGGGATATGTGTGAGTATTATGGGATGGGGATACAGTGAGTATTATGGGATGGGGATATGTGTGAGTATTATGGGATGGGGATATGTGTGAGTATTATGGGATGGGGATACAGTGAGTATTATGGGATGGGGATATGTGTGAGTATTATGGGATGGGGTTACAGTGAGTATTATGGGATGGGGATATGTGTGAGTATTATGGGATGGGGATACAGTGAGTATTATGGGATGGGGATATGTGTGAGTATTATGGGATGGGGATACAGTGAGTATTATGGGATGGGGAGACACTGAGTATTATGGGATGGGGATATGTGTGAGTATTATGGGATGGGGATACAGTGAGTATTATGGGATGGGGATATGTGTGAGTATTATGGGATGGGTATACAGAGAGTATTATGGGATGGGGATATGTGTGAGTATTATGGGATGGGGATATGTGTGAGTATTATGGGATGGGTATACAGAGAGTATTATGGGATGGGGATATGTGTGAGTATTATGGGATGGGGATACAGTGAGTATTATGGGATGAGGATACAGTGAGTATTATGGG
The DNA here is from genome assembly GCF_044704955.1 of Pristiophorus japonicus. Lineage (NCBI taxonomy): Eukaryota > Metazoa > Chordata > Chondrichthyes > Pristiophoridae > Pristiophorus > Pristiophorus japonicus. The sequence goes on from NW_027254482.1 coordinate 263,805, forward strand.
ATGGGGATATGTGTGAGTATTATGGGATGGGTATACAGAGAGTATTATGGGATGGGGATATGTGTGAGTATTATGGGATGGGGATATGTGTGAGTATTATGGGATGGGTATACAGAGAGTATTATGGGATGGGGATATGTGTGAGTATTATGGGATGGGGATACAGAGAGTATTATGGGATGGGGATAGAGAGAGTATTATGGGATGGGGATACAGAGAGTATTATGGGATGTTATACAGTGAGTATTATGGGATGGGGATATGTGTGAGTATTATGGGATGGGGATACAGTGAGTATTATGGGATGGGGATACAGTGAGTATTATGGGATGGGGATATGTGTGAGTATTATGGGATGGTATACAGTGAGTATTATGGGATGGGGATATGTGTGAGTATTATGGGATGGGGATACAGAGAGTATTATGGTATGGGGATACAGTGAGTATTATGGGATGGGGATATGTGTGAGTATTATGGGATGGGGATATGTGTGAGTATTATGGGATGGGGTTACAGTGAGTATTATGGGATGGGGATACAGTGAGTATTATGGGATGGGGATACAGAGAGTATTATGGGATGGGGATATGTGTGAGTATTATGGGATGGGGATACAGTGAGTATTATGGGATGGGGATATGTGTGAGTATTATGGGATGGGGATATGTGTGAGTATAATGGGATGGGGATATGTGTGAGTATTATGGGATGGGGATACAGTGAGTATTATGGGATGGGGATATGTGTGAGTATTATGGGATGGGGTTACAGCGAGTATTATGGGATGGGGATACAGTGAGTATTATGGGATGGGGATATGTGTGAGTATTATGGGATGGGGATATGTGTGAGTATTATGGGATGGGGATACAGTGAGTATTATGGGATGAGGATACAGTGAGTATTATGGGATGGGGATATGTGTGAGTATTATGGAATGGGGATACAGAGAGTATTATGGGATGGGGATATGTGTGAGTATTATGGGATGGGGATACAGAGAGTATTATGGGATGGGGATATGTGTGAGTATTATGGGATGGGGATACAGTGAGTATTATGGGATGGGGATACAGTGAGTATTATGGGATGGGGATATGTGTGAGTGTTATGGGATGGGGATACAGAGAGTATTATGGGATGGGGATATGTGTGAGTATTATGGGATGGGGATACAGTGAGTATTATGGGATGGGGATATGTGTGAGTATTATGGGATGGGGATACAGTGAGTATTATGGGATGGGGAGACACTGAGTATTATGGGATGGGGATATGTGTGAGTATTATGGGATGGGGATACAGTGAGTATTATGGGATGGGGATATGTGTGAGTATTATGGGATGGGTATACAGAGAGTATTATGGGATGGGGATATGTGTGAGTATTATGGGATGGGGTTACAGTGAGTATTATGGGATGGGGATATGTGTGAGTATTATGGGATGGGGATATGTGTGAGTATTATGGGATGGGGATACAGTGAGTATTATGGGATGGGGATACAGAGAGTATTATGGGATGGGGATACAGAGAGTATTATGGGATGTTATACAGTGAGTATTATGGGATGGGGATATGTGTGAGTATTATGGGATGGGGATACAGAGAGTATATTGGGATGTTATACAGTGAGTATTATGGGATGGGGATATGTGTGAGTATTATGGGATGGGGACACAGTGAGTATTATGGGATGGGGACACAGTGAGTATTATGGGATGGGGATACAGAGAGTATTATGGGATGGGGATACAGAGAGTATTATGGGATGTTATACAGTGAGTATTATGGGATGGGGATATGTGTGAGTATTATGGGATGGGGATACAGAGAGTATTACGGGATGGAGATACAGAGAGTATTATGGGATGGGGATACAGAGAGTATTATGGGATGTTATACAGTGAGTATTATGGGATGGGGATATGTGTGAGTATTATGGGATGGGGATACAGAGAGTATTATGGGATGTTATACAGTGAGTATTATGGGATGGGGATATGTGTGAGTATTATGGGATGGGGATACAGTGAGTATTATGGGATGGGGACACAGTGAGTATTATGGGATGGGGATACAGAGAGTAATATGGGATGGGGATACAGAGAGTATTATGGGATGCTATACAGTGAGTATTATGGGATGGGGATATGTGTGAGTATTATGGGATGGGGATATGTGTGAGTATTATGGGATGGAGATACAGAGAGTATTATGGGATGTTATACAGAGAGTATTATGGGATGGGGATACAGAGAGTATTATGGGATGGGTATACAGTGAGTATTATGGGATGTGGATATGTGTGAGTATTATGGGATGGGATTACAGTGAGTATTATGGGATGGGGATATGTGTGAGTATTATGGGATGGGGATATGTGTGAGTATTATGGGATGGGGATACAGAGAGTATTATGGGATGGGGATACAGTGAGTATTATGGGATGGGGACACAGTGAGTATTATGGGATGGGGATATGTGTGAGTATTATGGGATGGGGTTATAGTGAGTATTATGGGATGGGGATATGTGTGAGTATTATGGGATGGGGATACAGTGAGTATTATGGGATGGGGATATGTGTAAGTATTATGGGATGGGGTTACAGTGAGTATTATGGGATGGGGATATGTGTGAGTATTATGGGATGGGGTTACAGTGAGTATTATGGGATGGGGATATGTGTGAGTATTATGGGATGGGGTTACAGTAAGTATTATGGGATGGGGATATGTGAGAGTATTATGGGATGGGGATACAGTGAGTATTATGGGATGGGGATATGTGAGTATTATGGGATGGGGATACAGTGAGTATTATGGGATGGGGATATGTGTGAGCATTGTGGGATCGGGATATGTGTGAGTATTATGGGATGGGGATACAGTGAGTATTATGGGATGGGGATATGTGTGAGTATTATGGGATGGGGATACAGTGAGTATTATGGGATGGGGATGCAGTGAGTATTATGGGATGGGGATACAGAGAGTATTATGGGATGGGGATATGTGTGAGTATTATGGGATGGGGATACAGTGAGTATTATGGGATGGGGATATGTGTGACTATTATGGGATGGGTATATGTGTGAGTATTGTGGGATGGGGATATGTGTGTGTATTATGGGATGGGGATACAGTGAGTATTATGGGATGGGGATATGTGTGAGTATTATGGGATGGGGATACAGTGAGTATTATGGGATGGGGATACAGTGAGTATTATGGGATGGCGATACAGAGAGCATTATGGGATGGGGATATGTGTGAGTATTATGGGATGGGGATACAGTGAGTATTATGGGATGGGGATACAGTGAGTATTATGGGATGGGGATACAGTGAGTATTATGGGATGGCGATACAGAGAGCATTATGGGATGGGGATATGTGTGAGTATTATGGGATGGGGATACAGTGAGTATTATGGGATGGGGATATGTGTGAGTATTATGGGATGGGTATATGTGTGAGTATTATGGGATGGGGATATGTGTGAGTATTATGGGATGGGGATACAGTGAGTATTATGGGATGGGGATATGTGTGAGTATTATGGGATGGGTATACAGAGAGTATTATGGGATGGGGATATGTGTGAGTATTATGGGATGGGGTTACAGTGAGTATTATGGGATGGGGATATGTGTGAGTATTATGGGATGGGGATATGTGTGAGTATTATGGGATGGGGATACAGTGAGTATTATGGGATGGGGATACAGAGAGTATTATGGGATGGGGATACAGAGAGTATTATGGGATGTTATACAGTGAGTATTATGGGATGGGGATATGTGTGAGTATTATGGGATGGGGATACAGAGAGTATTATGGGATGTTATACAGTGAGTATTATGGGATGGGGATATGTGTGAGTATTATGGGATGGGGATACAATGAGTATTATGGGATGGGGACACAGTGAGTATTATGGGATGGGGATACAGAGAGTATTATGGGATGGGGATACAGAGAGTATTATGGGATGTTATACAGTGAGTATTATGGGATGGGGATATGTGTGAGTATTATGGGATGGGGATATGTGTGAGTATTATGGGATGGAGATACAGAGAGTATTATGGGATGTTATACAGAGAGTATTATGGGATGGGGATACAGAGAGTATTATGGGATGGGGATACAGTGAGTATTATGGGATGTGGATATGTGTGAGTATTATGGGATGGGGTTACAGTGAGTATTATGGGATGGGGATATGTGTGAGTATTATGGGATGGGGATATGAGTGAGTATTATGGGATGGGGATACAGTGAGTATTATGGGATGTGGATATGTGTGAGTATTATGGGATGGGGTTACAGTGAGTATTATGGGATGGGGATACAGAGAGTATTATGGGATGGTGATACAGTGAGTATTATGGGATGGGGATACAGAGAGTATTATGGGATGGGGATACAGTGAGTATTATGGGATGGGGACACAGTGAGTATTATGGGATGGGGATATGTGTGAGTATTATGGGATGGGGTTACAGTGAGTATTATGGGATGGGGATATGTGTGAGTATTATGGGATGGGGATACAGTGAGTATTATGGGATGGGGATATGTGTGAGTATTATGGGATGGGGTTACAGTGAGTATTATGGGATGGGGATATGTGTGAGTATTATGGGATGGGGTTACAGTGAGTATTATGGGATGGGGATATGTGTGAGTATTATGGGATGGGGTTACAGTGAGTATTATGGGATGGGGATATGTGTGAGTATTATGGGATGGGGTTACAGTGAGTATTATGGGATGGGGATATGTGTGAGTATTATGGGATGGGGATACAGTGAGTATTATGGGATGGGGATATGTGTGAGCATTGTGGGATGGGGATATGTGTGAGTATTATGGGATGGGGATACAGTGAGTATTATGGGATGGGGATATGTGTGAGTATTATGGGATGGGGATACAGTGAGTATTATGGGATGGGGATGCAGTGAGTATTATGGGATGGGGATACAGAGAGTATTATGGGATGGGGATATGTGTGAGTATTATGGGATGGGGATACAGTGAGTATTATGGGATGGGGATATGTGTGAGTATTATGGGATGGGTATATGTGTGAGTATTATGGGATGGGGATATGTGTGTGTATTATGGGATGGGGATACAGTGAGTATTATGGGATGGGGATATGTGTGAGTATTATGGGATGGGGATACAGTGAGTATTATGGGATGGGGATACAGTGAGTATTATGGGATGGCGATACAGAGAGCATTATGGGATGGGGATATGTGTGAGTATTATGGGATGGGGATACAGTGAGTATTATGGGATGGGGATATGTGTGAGTATTATGGGATGGGTATATGTGTGAGTATTGTGGGATGGGGGTATGTGTGAGTATTATGGGATGGGGATACAGTGAGTATTATGGGATGGGGATATGTGTGAGTATTATGGGATGGGGATACAGTGAGTACTATGGGATGGGGATACAGTGAGTATTGTGGGATGGGGATACAGAGAGTATTATGGGATGGGGATATGTGTGAGTATTATGGGATGGGGATACAGTGAGTATTATGGGATGGGGATACAGAGAGTATTATGGGATGGGGATACAGTGAGTATTATGGGATGTGGATATGTATGAGTATTATGGGATGGGGATATGTGTGAGTATTATGGGATGGGGATACAGTGAGTATTATGGGATGGTGAGACACTTAGTATTATGGGATGGGGATATGTGTGAGTATTATGGGATGGGGATACAGAGAGTATTATGGGATGGGGATACAGAGAGTATTATGGGATGGGGATATGTGTGAGTATTATGGGATGGGGATACAGAGAGTATTATGGGATGGGGATATGTGTGAGTATTATGGGATGGGGATACAGAGAGTATTATGGGATGGGGACACAGTGAGTATTATGGGATGGGGATACAGTGAGTATTATGGGATGGGGACACAGTGAGTATTATGGGATGGGGATATGTGTGAGTATTATGGGATGGGGATACAGAGAGTATTATGGGATGGGGACACAGTGAGTATTATGGGATGGGGATACAGAGAGTATTATGGGATGGGGATACAGAGAGTATTATGGGATGTTATACAGTGAGTATTATGGGATGGGGATACAGTGAGTATTATGGGATGGGGATACAGAGAGTATTATGGGATGGGGATACAGAGAGTATTATGGGATGTTATACAGTGAGTATTATGGGATGGGGATACAGTGAGTATTATGGGATGGGGACACAGTGAGTATTATGGGATGGGGATACAGAGAGTATTATGGGATGGGGATACAGAGAGTATTATGGGATGTTATACAGTGAGTATTATGGGATGGGGATATGTGTGAGTATTATGGGATGGGGATACAGTGAGTATTATGGGATGGGGATATGTGTGAGTATTATGGGATGGGTATATGTGTGAGTATTGTGGGATGGGGATATGTGTGTGTATTATGGGATGGGGATACAGTGAGTATTATGGGATGGGGATATGTGTGAGTATTATGGGATGGGGATACAGTGAGTATTATGGGATGGGGATACAGTGAGTATTATGGGATGGCGATACAGAGAGCATTATGGGATGGGGATATGTGTGAGTATTATGGGATGGGGATACAGTGAGTATTATGGGATGGGGATACAGAGAGTATTATGGGATGGGGATATGTGTGAGTATTATGGGATGGGGATATGTGTGAGTATTTTGGGATGGGGATACAGAGAGTATTATGGGATGGGGATACAGTGAGTATTATGGGATGGGGACACAGTGAGTATTATGGGATGGGGATACAGTGAGTATTATGGGATGGGGATACAGAGAGTATTATGGGATGGGGATATGTTTGAGTATTATGGGATGGGTATATGTGTGAGTATTGTGGGATGGGGATATGTGTGAGTATTATGGGATGGGGATACAGTGAGTATTATGGGATGGGGATATGTGTGAGTATTATGGGATGGGGATACAGTGAGTATTATGGGATGGGGATACAGTGAGTATTGTGGGATGGGGATACAGAGAGTATTATGGGATGGGGATATGTGTGAGTATTATGGGATGGGGATACAGTGAGTATTATGGGATGGGGATACAGAGAGTATTATGGGATGGGGATACAGAGAGTATTATGGGATGGGGATACAGTGAGTATTATGGGATGTGGATATGTATGAGTATTATGGGATGGGGATATGTGTGAGTATTATGGGATGGGGAAACAGTGAGTATTATGGGATGGTGAGACACTTAGTATTATGGGATGGGGATATGTGTGAGTATTATGGGATGGGGATACAGAGAGTATTATGGGATGGGGATACAGAGAGTATTATGGGATGGGGATATGTGTGAGTATTATGGGATGGGGATACAGAGAGTATTATGGGATGGGGATATGTGTGAGTATTATGGGATGGGGATACAGAGAGTATTATGGGATGGGGACACAGTGAGTATTATGGGATGGGGATACAGTGAGTATTATGGGATGGGGACACAGTGAGTATTATGGGATGGGGATATGTGTGAGTATTATGGGATGGGGATACAGAGAGTATTATGGGATGGGGACACAGTGAGTATTATGGGATGGGGATACAGAGAGTATTATGGGATGGGGATACAGAGAGTATTATGGGATGTTATACAGTGAGTATTATGGGATGGGGATACAGTGAGTATTATGGGATGGGGATACAGAGAGTATTATGGGATGGGGATACAGAGAGTATTATGGGATGTTATACAGTGAGTATTATGGGATGGGGATACAGTGAGTATTATGGGATGGGGACACAGTGAGTATTATGGGATGGGGATACAGAGAGTATTATGGGATGGGGATACAGAGAGTATTATGGGATGTTATACAGTGAGTATTATGGGATGGGGATATGTGTGAGTATTATGGGATGGGGATACAGTGAGTATTATGGGATGGGGATATGTGTGAGTATTATGGGATGGGTATATGTGTGAGTATTGTGGGATGGGGATATGTGTGTGTATTATGGGATGGGGATACAGTGAGTATTATGGGATGGGGATATGTGTGAGTATTATGGGATGGGGATACAGTGAGTATTATGGGATGGGGATACAGTGAGTATTATGGGATGGCGATACAGAGAGCATTATGGGATGGGGATATGTGTGAGTATTATGGGATGGGGATACAGTGAGTATTATGGGATGGGGATACAGAGAGTATTATGGGATGGGGATATGTGTGAGTATTATGGGATGGGGATATGTGTGAGTATTTTGGGATGGGGATACAGAGAGTATTATGGGATGGGGATACAGTGAGTATTATGGGATGGGGACACAGTGAGTATTATGGGATGGGGATACAGTGAGTATTATGGGATGGGGATACAGAGAGTATTATGGGATGGGGATATGTTTGAGTATTATGGGATGGGTATATGTGTGAGTATTGTGGGATGGGGATATGTGTGAGTATTATGGGATGGGGATACAGTGAGTATTATGGGATGGGGATATGTGTGAGTATTATGGGATGGGGATACAGTGAGTATTATGGGATGGGGATACAGTGAGTATTGTGGGATGGGGATACAGAGAGTATTATGGGATGGGGATATGTGTGAGTATTATGGGATGGGGATACAGTGAGTATTATGGGATGGGGATACAGAGAGTATTATGGGATGGGGATACAGAGAGTATTATGGGATGGGGATACAGTGAGTATTATGGGATGTGGATATGTATGAGTATTATGGGATGGGGATATGTGTGAGTATTATGGGATGGGGATACAGTGAGTATTATGGGATGGTGAGACACTGAGTATTATGGGATGGGGATATGTGTGAGTATTATGGGATGGGGATACAGAGAGTATTATGGGATGGGGATACAGAGAGTATTATGGGATGGGGATATGTGTGAGTATTATGGGATGGGGATACAGAGAGTATTATGGGATGGGGATATGTGTGAGTATTATGGGATGGGGATACAGAGAGTATTATGGGATGGGGACACAGTGAGTATTATGGGATGGGGATACAGTGAGTATTATGGGATGGGGACACAGTGAGTATTATGGGATGGGGATATGTGTGAGTATTATGGGATGGGGATACAGAGAGTATTATGGGATGGGGACACAGTGAGTATTATGGGATGGGGATACAGAGAGTATTATGGGATGGGGATACAGAGAGTATTATGGGATGTTATACAGTGAGTATTATGGGATGGGGATACAGTGAGTATTATGGGATGGGGATACAGAGAGTATTATGGGATGGGGATACAGAGAGTATTATGGGATGTTATACAGTGAGTATTATGGGATGGGGACACAGTGAGTATTATGGGATGGGGACACAGTGAGTATTATGGGATGCGGATACAGAGAGTATTATGGGATGTTATACAGTGAGTATTATGGGATGGGGATATGTGTGAGTATTATGGGATGGGGATATGTGTGAGTATTATGGGATGGAGATACAGAGAGTATTATGGGATGGGGATACAGAGAGTATTATGGGATGTTATACAGAGAGTATTATGGGATGGGGATATGTGTGAGTATTATGGGATGTGGATACAGTGAGTATTATGGGATGGCTATATGTGTGAGTATTATGGGATGGGGATACAGTGAGTATTATGGGATGGGGTTACAGCGAGTATTATGGGATGGGGATACAGTGAGTATTATGGGATGGGGATATGTGTGAGTATTATGGGATGGGGATACAGAGAGTATTATGGGATGGGGATACAGTGAGTATTATGGGATGGGGATATGTGTGAGTATTATGGGATGGGGATACAGAGAGTATTATGGGATGGGGATACAGAGAGTATTATGGGATGGGGATATGTGTGAGTATTGTGGGATGGGGATACAGTGAGTATTATGGGATGGGGATACAGTGAGTATTATGGGATGGGGATATGTGTGAGTATTATGGGATGATATACAGTGAGTATTATGGGATGGGGATATGTGTGAGTATTATGGGATGGGGATACAGTGAGTATTATGGGATGGGGATACAGAGAGTATTATGGGATGGGGACACAGTGAGTATTATGGGATGGGGATACAGTGAGTATTATGGGATGGGGACACAGTGAGTATTATGGGATGGGGATATGTGTGAGTATTATGGGATGGGGATACAGTGAGTATTATGGGATGGGGATACAGAGAGTATTATGGGATGTTATACAGTGAGTATTATGGGATGGGGATACAGTGAGTATTATGGGATGGGGATACAGAGAGTATTATGGGATGGGGATACAGAGAGTATTATGGGATGTTATACAGTGAGTATTATGGGATGGGGATACAGTGAGTATTATGGGATGGGGACACAGTGAGTATTATGGGATGGGGATACAGAGAGTATTATGGGATGGGGATACAGAGGGTATTATGGGATGTTATACAGTGAGTATTATGGGATGGGGATATGTGTGAGTATTATGGGATGGGGATATGTGTGAGTATTATGGGATGGAGATACAGAGAGTATTATGGGATGGGGATACAGAGAGTATTATGGGATGTCATACAGAGAGTATTATGGGATGGGGATATGTGTGAGTATTATGGGATGTGGATACAGTGAGTATTATGGGATGGGGATATGTGTGAGTATTATGGGATGGGGATACAGTGAGTATTATGGGATGGGGTTACAGCGAGTATTATGGGATGGGGATACAGTGAGTATTATGGGATGGTGATATGTGTGAGTATTATGGGATGGGGATACAGAGAGTATTATGGGATGGGGATACAGTGAGTATTATGGGATGGGGATATGTGTGAGTATTATGGGATGGGGATACAGAGAGTATTATGGGATGGGGATACAGAGAGTATTATGGGATGGGGATATGTGTGAGTATTGTGGGATGGGGATACAGTGAGTATTATGGGATGGGGATACAGTGAGTATTATGGGATGGGGATATGTGTGAGTATTATGGGATGATATACAGTGAGTATTATGGGATGGGGATATGTGTGAGTATTATGGGATGGGGATACAGAGAGTATTATGGGATGGGGATACAGTGAGTATTATGGGATGGGGATATGTGTGAGTATTATGGGATGGGGATATGTGTGAGTATTATGGGATGGGGATATGTGTGTGTATTATGGGATGGGGATACAGTGAGTATTATGGGATGGGGATATGTGTGAGTATTATGGGATGGGGATACAGTGAGTATTATGGGATGGCGATACAGAGAGCATTATGGGATGGGGATATGTGTGAGTATTATGGGATGGGGATACAGTGAGTATTATGGGATGGGGATATGTGTGAGTATTATGGGATGGGTATATGTGTGAGTATTGTGGGATGGGGGTATGTGTGAGTATTATGGGATGGGGATACAGTGAGTATTATGGGATGGGGATATGTGTGAGTATTATGGGATGGGGATACAGTGAGTACTATGGGATGGGGATACAGTGAGTATTGTGGGATGGGGATACAGAGAGTATTATGGGATGGGGATATGTGTGAGTATTATGGGATGGGGATACAGTGAGTATTATGGGATGGGGATACAGAGAGTATTATGGGATGGGGATACAGTGAGTATTATGGGATGTGGATATGTATGAGTATTATGGGATGGGGATATGTGTGAGTATTATGGGATGGGGATACAGTGAGTATTATGGGATGGTGAGACACTTAGTATTATGGGATGGGGATATGTGTGAGTATTATGGGATGGGGATACAGAGAGTATTATGGGATGGGGATACAGAGAGTATTATGGGATGGGGATATGTGTGAGTATTATGGGATGGGGATACAGAGAGTATTATGGGATGGGGATATGTGTGAGTATTATGGGATGGGGATACAGAGAGTATTATGGGATGGGGACACAGTGAGTATTATGGGATGGGGATACAGTGAGTATTATGGGATGGGGACACAGTGAGTATTATGGGATGGGGATATGTGTGAGTATTATGGGATGGGGATACAGAGAGTATTATGGGATGGGGACACAGTGAGTATTATGGGATGGGGATACAGAGAGTATTATGGGATGGGGATACAGAGAGTATTATGGGATGTTATACAGTGAGTATTATGGGATGGGGATACAGTGAGTATTATGGGATGGGGATACAGAGAGTATTATGGGATGGGGATACAGAGAGTATTATGGGATGTTATACAGTGAGTATTATGGGATGGGGATACAGAGAGTATTATGGGATGGGGACACAGTGAGTATTATGGGATGGGGATACAGAGAGTATTATGGGATGGGGATACAGAGAGTATTATGGGATGTTATACAGTGAGTATTATGGGATGGGGATATGTGTGAGTATTATGGGATGGGGATACAGTGAGTATTATGGGATGGGGATATGTGTGAGTATTATGGGATGGGTATATGTGTGAGTATTGTGGGATGGGGATATGTGTGTGTATTATGGGATGGGGATACAGTGAGTATTATGGGATGGGGATATGTGTGAGTATTATGGGATGGGGATACAGTGAGTATTATGGGATGGGGATACAGTGAGTATTATGGGATGGCGATACAGAGAGCATTATGGGATGGGGATATGTGTGAGTATTATGGGATGGGGATACAGTGAGTATTATGGGATGGGGATACAGAGAGTATTATGGGATGGGGATATGTGTGAGTATTATGGGATGGGGATATGTGTGAGTATTTTGGGATGGGGATACAGAGAGTATTATGGGATGGGGATACAGTGAGTATTATGGGATGGGGACACAGTGAGTATTATGGGATGGGGATACAGTGAGTATTATGGGATGGGGATACAGAGAGTATTATGGGATGGGGATATGTTTGAGTATTATGGGATGGGTATATGTGTGAGTATTGTGGGATGGGGATATGTGTGAGTATTATGGGATGGGGATACAGTGAGTATTATGGGATGGGGATATGTGTGAGTATTATGGGATGGGGATACAGTGAGTATTATGTGATGGGGATACAGTGAGTATTGTGGGATGGGGATACAGAGAGTATTATGGGATGGGGATATGTGTGAGTATTATGGGATGGGGATACAGTGAGTATTATGGGATGGGGATACAGAGAGTATTATGGGATGGGGATACAGAGAGTATTATGGGATGGGGATACAGTGAGTATTATGGGATGTGGATATGTATGAGTATTATGGGATGGGGATATGTGTGAGTATTATGGGATGGGGATACAGTGAGTATTATGGGATGGTGAGACACTGAGTATTATGGGATGGGGATATGTGTGAGTATTATGGGATGGGGATACAGAGAGTATTATGGGATGGGGATACAGAGAGTATTATGGGATGGGGATATGTGTGAGTATTATGGGATGGGGATACAGAGAGTATTATGGGATGGGGATATGTGTGAGTATTATGGGATGGGGATACAGAGAGTATTATGGGATGGGGACACAGTGAGTATTATGGGATGGGGATACAGTGAGTATTATGGGATGGGGACACAGTGAGTATTATGGGATGGGGATATGTGTGAGTATTATGGGATGGGGATACAGAGAGTATTATGGGATGGGGACACAGTGAGTATTATGGGATGGGGATACAGAGAGTATTATGGGATGGGGAAACAGAGAGTATTATGGGATGTTATACAGTGAGTATTATGGGATGGGGATACAGTGAGTATTATGGGATGGGGATACAGAGAGTATTATGGGATGGGGATACAGAGAGTATTATGGGATGTTATACAGTGAGTATTATGGGATGGGGACACAGTGAGTATTATGGGATGGGGACACAGTGAGTATTATGGGATGCGGATACAGAGAGTATTATGGGATGTTATACAGTGAGTATTATGGGATGGGGATATGTGTGAGTATTATGGGATGGGGATATGTGTGAGTATTATGGGATGGAGATACAGAGAGTATTATGGGATGGGGATACAGAGAGTATTATGGGATGTTATACAGAGAGTATTATGGGATGGGGATATGTGTGAGTATTATGGGATGTGGATACAGTGAGTATTATGGGATGGCTATATGTGTGAGTATTATGGGATGGGGATACAGTGAGTATTATGGGATGGGGTTACAGCGAGTATTATGGGATGGGGATACAGTGAGTATTATGGGATGGGGATATGTGTGAGTATTATGGGATGGGGATACAGAGAGTATTATGGGATGGGGATACAGTGAGTATTATGGGATGGGGATATGTGTGAGTATTATGGGATGGGGATACAGAGAGTATTATGGGATGGGGATACAGAGAGTATTATGGGATGGGGATATGTGTGAGTATTGTGGGATGGGGATACAGTGAGTATTATGGGATGGGGATACAGTGAGTATTATGGGATGGGGATATGTGTGTGTATTATGGGATGATATACAGTGAGTATTATGGGATGGGGATATGTGTGAGTATTATGGGATGGGGATACAGTGAGTATTATGGGATGGGGATACAGAGAGTATTATGGGATGGGGACACAGTGAGCATTATGGGATGGGGATACAGTGAGTATTATGGGATGGGGACACAGTGAGTATTATGGGATGGGGATATGTGTGAGTATTATGGGATGGGGATACAGTGAGTATTATGGGATGGGGATACAGAGAGTATTATGGGATGTTATACAGTGAGTATTATGGGATGGGGATACAGTGAGTATTATGGGATGGGGATACAGAGAGTATTATGGGATGGGGATACAGAGAGTATTATGGGATGTTATACAGTGAGTATTATGGGATGGGGATACAGTGAGTATTATGGGATGGGGACACAGTGAGTATTATGGGATGGGGATACAGAGAGTATTATGGGATGGGGATACAGAGGGTATTATGGGATGTTATACAGTGAGTATTATGGGATGGGGATATGTGTGAGTATTATGGGATGGGGATATGTGTGAGTATTATGGGATGGAGATACAGAGAGTATTATGGGATGGGGATACAGAGAGTATTATGGGATGTCATACAGAGAGTATTATGGGATGGGGATATGTGTGAGTATTATGGGATGTGGATACAGTGAGTATTATGGGATGGGGATATGTGTGAGTATTATGGGATGGGGATACAGTGAGTATTATGGGATGGGGTTACAGCGAGTATTATGGGATGGGGATACAGTGAGTATTATGGGATGGTGATATGTGTGAGTATTATGGGATGGGGATACAGAGAGTATTATGGGATGGGGATACAGTGAGTATTATGGGATGGGGATATGTGTGAGTATTATGGGATGGGGATACAGAGAGTATTATGGGATGGGGATACAGAGAGTATTATGGGATGGGGATATGTGTGAGTATTGTGGGATGGGGATACAGTGAGTATTATGGGATGGGGATACAGTGAGTATTATGGGATGGGGATATGTGTGAGTATTATGGGATGATATACAGTGAGTATTATGGGATGGGGATATGTGTGAGTATTATGGGATGGGGATACAGAGAGTATTATGGGATGGGGATACAGTGAGTATTATGGGATGGGGATATGTGTGAGTATTATGGGATGGGGATATGTGTGAGTATTATGGGATGGGGATACAGTGAGTATTATGGGATGGGGATATGTGTGAGTATTATGGGATGGGGTTACAGCGAGTATTATGGGATGGGGATACAGTGAGTATTATGGGATGGGGATACAGTGAGTATTATGGGATGGGGATACAGAGAGTATTATGGGATGGGGATACAGTGAGTATTATGGGATGGGGATATGTGTGAGTATTATGGGATGGGGATATGTGTGAGTATTATGGGATGGGGATATGTGTGAGTATTATGGGATGGGGATACAGTGAGTATTATGGGATGGGGATATGTGTGAGTATTATGGGATGGGGTTACAGCGAGTATTATGGGATGGGGATACAGTGAGTATTATGGGATGGGGATATGTGTGAGTATTATGGGATGGGGATATGTGTGAGTATTATGGGATGGGGATATGTGTGAGTATTATGGGATGGGGATACAGTGAGTATTATAGGATGAGGATACAGTGAGTATTATGGGATGGGGATATGTGTGAGTATTATGGGATGGGGATACAGAGAGTATTATGGGATGGGGATATGTGTGAGTATTATGGGATGGGGATACAGAGAGTATTATGGGATGGGGATACAGAGAGTATTATGGGATGGGGATATGTGTGAGTATTATGGGATGGGGATACAGTGAGTATTATGGGATGGGGATACAGTGAGTATTATGGGATGGGGATGTGTGTGAGTATTATGGGATGGGGATACAGAGAGTATTATGGGATGGGGATATGTGTGAGTATTATGGGATGGGGATACAGTGAGTATTATGGGATGGGGATATGTGTGAGTATTATGGGATGGGGATACAGTGAGTATTATGGGATGGGGAGACACTGAGTATTATGGGATGGGGATATGTGTGAGTATTATGGGATGGGGATACAGTGAGTATTATGGGATGGGGATATGTGTGAGTATTATGGGATGGGTATACAGAGAGTATTATGGGATGGGGATATGTGTGAGTATTATGGGATGGGGATATGTGTGAGTGTTATGGGATGGGTATACAGAGAGTATTATGGGATGGGGATATGTGTGAGTATTATGGGATGGGGATACAGAGAGTATTATGGGATGGGGATACAGAGAGTATTATGGGATGTTATACAGTGAGTATTATGGGATGGGGATATGTGTGAGTATTATGGGATGGGGATACAAAGAGTATTATGGGATGGGTATATGTGTGAGTATTGTGGGATGGGGATATGTGTGAGTATTATGGGATGGGGATACAGTGAGTATTATGGGATGGGGATATGTGTGAGTATTATGGGATGGGGATACAGTGAGTATTATGGGATGGGGATACAGTGAGTATTGTGGGATGGGGATACAGAGAGTATTATGGGATGGGGATATGTGTGAGTATTATGGGATGGGGATACAGTGAGTATTATGGGATGGGGATACAGAGAGTATTATGGGATGGGGATACAGAGAGTATTATGGGATGGGGATACAGAGAGTATTATGGGATGTGGATATGTATGAGTATTATGGGATGGGGATATGTGTGAGTATTATGGGATGGGGATACAGTGAGTATTATGGGATGGTGAGACACTGAGTATTATGGGATGGGGATATGTGTGAGTATTATGGGATGGGGATACAGAGAGTATTATGGGATGGGGATACAGAGAGTATTATGGGATGGGGATATGTGTGAGTATTATGGGATGGGGATACAGAGAGTATTATGGGATGGGGATATGTGTGAGTATTATGGGATGGGGATACAGAGAGTATTATGGGATGGGGACACAGTGAGTATTATGGGATGGGGATACAGTGAGTATTATGGGATGGGGACACAGTGAGTATTATGGGATGGGGATATGTGTGAGTATTATGGGATGGGGATACAGAGAGTATTATGGGATGGGGACACAGTGAGTATTATGGGATGGGGATACAGAGAGTATTATGGGATGGGGATACAGAGAGTATTATGGGATGTTATACAGTGAGTATTATGGGATGGGGATACAGTGAGTATTATGGGATGGGGATACAGAGAGTATTATGGGATGGGGATACAGAGAGTATTATGGGATGTTATACAGTGAGTATTATGGGATGGGGACACAGTGAGTATTATGGGATGGGGACACAGTGAGTATTATGGGATGCGGATACAGAGAGTATTATGGGATGTTATACAGTGAGTATTATGGGATGGGGATATGTGTGAGTATTATGGGATGGGGATATGTGTGAGTATTATGGGATGGAGATACAGAGAGTATTATGGGATGGGGATACAGAGAGTATTATGGGATGTTATACAGAGAGTATTATGGGATGGGGATATGTGTGAGTATTATGGGATGTGGATACAGTGAGTATTATGGGATGGCTATATGTGTGAGTATTATGGGATGGGGATACAGTGAGTATTATGGGATGGGGTTACAGCGAGTATTATGGGATGGGGATACAGTGAGTATTATGGGATGGGGATATGTGTGAGTATTATGGGATGGGGATACAGAGAGTATTATGGGATGGGGATACAGTGAGTATTATGGGATGGGGATATGTGTGAGTATTATGGGATGGGGATACAGAGAGTATTATGGGATGGGGATACAGAGAGTATTATGGGATGGGGATATGTGTGAGTATTGTGGGATGGGGATACAGTGAGTATTATGGGATGGGGATACAGTGAGTATTATGGGATGGGGATATGTGTGAGTATTATGGGATGATATACAGTGAGTATTATGGGATGGGGATATGTGTGAGTATTATGGGATGGGGATACAGTGAGTATTATGGGATGGGGATACAGAGAGTATTATGGGATGGGGACACAGTGAGTATTATGGGATGGGGATACAGTGAGTATTATGGGATGGGGACACAGTGAGTATTATGGGATGGGGATATGTGTGAGTATTATGGGATGGGGATACAGTGAGTATTATGGGATGGGGATACAGAGAGTATTATGGGATGTTATACAGTGAGTATTATGGGATGGGGATACAGTGAGTATTATGGGATGGGGATACAGAGAGTATTATGGGATGGGGATACAGAGAGTATTATGGGATGTTATACAGTGAGTATTATGGGATGGGGATACAGTGAGTATTATGGGATGGGGACACAGTGAGTATTATGGGATGGGGATACAGAGAGTATTATGGGATGGGGATACAGAGGGTATTATGGGATGTTATACAGTGAGTATTATGGGATGGGGATATGTGTGAGTATTATGGGATGGGGATATGTGTGAGTATTATGGGATGGAGATACAGAGAGTATTATGGGATGGGGATACAGAGAGTATTATGGGATGTCATACAGAGAGTATTATGGGATGGGGATATGTGTGAGTATTATGGGATGTGGATACAGTGAGTATTATGGGATGGGGATATGTGTGAGTATTATGGGATGGGGATACAGTGAGTATTATGGGATGGGGTTACAGCGAGTATTATGGGATGGGGATACAGTGAGTATTATGGGATGGTGATATGTGTGAGTATTATGGGATGGGGATACAGAGAGTATTATGGGATGGGGATACAGTGAGTATTATGGGATGGGGATATGTGTGAGTATTATGGGATGGGGATACAGAGAGTATTATGGGATGGGGATACAGAGAGTATTATGGGATGGGGATATGTGTGAGTATTGTGGGATGGGGATACAGTGAGTATTATGGGATGGGGATACAGTGAGTATTATGGGATGGGGATATGTGTGAGTATTATGGGATGATATACAGTGAGTATTATGGGATGGGGATATGTGTGAGTATTATGGGATGGGGATACAGAGAGTATTATGGGATGGGGATACAGTGAGTATTATGGGATGGGGATATGTGTGAGTATTATGGGATGGGGATATGTGTGAGTATTATGGGATGGGGATATGTGTGTGTATTATGGGATGGGGATACAGTGAGTATTATGGGATGGGGATATGTGTGAGTATTATGGGATGGGGATACAGTGAGTATTATGGGATGGCGATACAGAGAGCATTATGGGATGGGGATATGTGTGAGTATTATGGGATGGGGATACAGTGAGTATTATGGGATGGGGATATGTGTGAGTATTATGGGATGGGTATATGTGTGAGTATTGTGGGATGGGGGTATGTGTGAGTATTATGGGATGGGGATACAGTGAGTATTATGGGATGGGGATATGTGTGAGTATTATGGGATGGGGATACAGTGAGTACTATGGGATGGGGATACAGTGAGTATTGTGGGATGGGGATACAGAGAGTATTATGGGATGGGGATATGTGTGAGTATTATGGGATGGGGATACAGTGAGTATTATGGGATGGGGATACAGAGAGTATTATGGGATGGGGATACAGTGAGTATTATGGGATGTGGATATGTATGAGTATTATGGGATGGGGATATGTGTGAGTATTATGGGATGGGGATACAGTGAGTATTATGGGATGGTGAGACACTTAGTATTATGGGATGGGGATATGTGTGAGTATTATGGGATGGGGATACAGAGAGTATTATGGGATGGGGATACAGAGAGTATTATGGGATGGGGATATGTGTGAGTATTATGGGATGGGGATACAGAGAGTATTATGGGATGGGGATATGTGTGAGTATTATGGGATGGGGATACAGAGAGTATTATGGGATGGGGACACAGTGAGTATTATGGGATGGGGATACAGTGAGTATTATGGGATGGGGACACAGTGAGTATTATGGGATGGGGATATGTGTGAGTATTATGGGATGGGGATACAGAGAGTATTATGGGATGGGGACACAGTGAGTATTATGGGATGGGGATACAGAGAGTATTATGGGATGGGGATACAGAGAGTATTATGGGATGTTATACAGTGAGTATTATGGGATGGGGATACAGTGAGTATTATGGGATGGGGATACAGAGAGTATTATGGGATGGGGATACAGAGAGTATTATGGGATGTTATACAGTGAGTATTATGGGATGGGGATACAGAGAGTATTATGGGACGGGGACACAGTGAGTATTATGGGATGGGGATACAGAGAGTATTATGGGATGGGGATACAGAGAGTATTATGGGATGTTATACAGTGAGTATTATGGGATGGGGATATGTGTGAGTATTATGGGATGGGGATACAGTGAGTATTATGGGATGGGGATATGTGTGAGTATTATGGGATGGGTATATGTGTGAGTATTGTGGGATGGGGATATGTGTGTGTATTATGGGATGGGGATACAGTGAGTATTATGGGATGGGGATATGTGTGAGTATTATGGGATGGGGATACAGTGAGTATTATGGGATGGGGATACAGTGAGTATTATGGGATGGCGATACAGAGAGCATTATGGGATGGGGATATGTGTGAGTATTATGGGATGGGGATACAGTGAGTATTATGGGATGGGGATACAGAGAGTATTATGGGATGGGGATATGTGTGAGTATTATGGGATGGGGATATGTGTGAGTATTTTGGGATGGGGATACAGAGAGTATTATGGGATGGGGATACAGTGAGTATTATGGGATGGGGACACAGTGAGTATTATGGGATGGGGATACAGTGAGTATTATGGGATGGGGATACAGAGAGTATTATGGGATGGGGATATGTTTGAGTATTATGGGATGGGTATATGTGTGAGTATTGTGGGATGGGGATATGTGTGAGTATTATGGGATGGGGATACAGTGAGTATTATGGGATGGGGATATGTGTGAGTATTATGGGATGGGGATACAGTGAGTATTATGTGATGGGGATACAGTGAGTATTGTGGGATGGGGATACAGAGAGTATTATGGGATGGGGATATGTGTGAGTATTATGGGATGGGGATACAGTGAGTATTATGGGATGGGGATACAGAGAGTATTATGGGATGGGGATACAGAGAGTATTATGGGATGGGGATACAGTGAGTATTATGGGATGTGGATATGTATGAGTATTATGGGATGGGGATATGTGTGAGTATTATGGGATGGGGATACAGTGAGTATTATGGGATGGTGAGACACTGAGTATTATGGGATGGGGATATGTGTGAGTATTATGGGATGGGGATACAGAGAGTATTATGGGATGGGGATACAGAGAGTATTATGGGATGGGGATATGTGTGAGTATTATGGGATGGGGATACAGAGAGTATTATGGGATGGGGATATGTGTGAGTATTATGGGATGGGGATACAGAGAGTATTATGGGATGGGGACACAGTGAGTATTATGGGATGGGGATACAGTGAGTATTATGGGATGGGGACACAGTGAGTATTATGGGATGGGGATATGTGTGAGTATTATGGGATGGGGATACAGAGAGTATTATGGGATGGGGACACAGTGAGTATTATGGGATGGGGATACAGAGAGTATTATGGGATGGGGAAACAGAGAGTATTATGGGATGTTATACAGTGAGTATTATGGGATGGGGATACAGTGAGTATTATGGGATGGGGATACAGAGAGTATTATGGGATGGGGATACAGAGAGTATTATGGGATGTTATACAGTGAGTATTATGGGATGGGGACACAGTGAGTATTATGGGATGGGGACACAGTGAGTATTATGGGATGCGGATACAGAGAGTATTATGGGATGTTATACAGTGAGTATTATGGGATGGGGATATGTGTGAGTATTATGGGATGGGGATATGTGTGAGTATTATGGGATGGAGATACAGAGAGTATTATGGGATGGGGATACAGAGAGTATTATGGGATGTTATACAGAGAGTATTATGGGATGGGGATATGTGTGAGTATTATGGGATGTGGATACAGTGAGTATTATGGGATGGCTATATGTGTGAGTATTATGGGATGGGGATACAGTGAGTATTATGGGATGGGGTTACAGCGAGTATTATGGGATGGGGATACAGTGAGTATTATGGGATGGGGATATGTGTGAGTATTATGGGATGGGGATACAGAGAGTATTATGGGATGGGGATACAGTGAGTATTATGGGATGGGGATATGTGTGAGTATTATGGGATGGGGATACAGAGAGTATTATGGGATGGGGATACAGAGAGTATTATGGGATGGGGATATGTGTGAGTATTGTGGGATGGGGATACAGTGAGTATTATGGGATGGGGATACAGTGAGTATTATGGGATGGGGATATGTGTGTGTATTATGGGATGATATACAGTGAGTATTATGGGATGGGGATATGTGTGAGTATTATGGGATGGGGATACAGTGAGTATTATGGGATGGGGATACAGAGAGTATTATGGGATGGGGACACAGTGAGCATTATGGGATGGGGATACAGTGAGTATTATGGGATGGGGACACAGTGAGTATTATGGGATGGGGATATGTGTGAGTATTATGGGATGGGGATACAGTGAGTATTATGGGATGGGGATACAGAGAGTATTATGGGATGTTATACAGTGAGTATTATGGGATGGGGATACAGTGAGTATTATGGGATGGGGATACAGAGAGTATTATGGGATGGGGATACAGAGAGTATTATGGGATGTTATACAGTGAGTATTATGGGATGGGGATACAGTGAGTATTATGGGATGGGGACACAGTGAGTATTATGGGATGGGGATACAGAGAGTATTATGGGATGGGGATACAGAGGGTATTATGGGATGTTATACAGTGAGTATTATGGGATGGGGATATGTGTGAGTATTATGGGATGGGGATATGTGTGAGTATTATGGGATGGAGATACAGAGAGTATTATGGGATGGGGATACAGAGAGTATTATGGGATGTCATACAGAGAGTATTATGGGATGGGGATATGTGTGAGTATTATGGGATGTGGATACAGTGAGTATTATGGGATGGGGATATGTGTGAGTATTATGGGATGGGGATACAGTGAGTATTATGGGATGGGGTTACAGCGAGTATTATGGGATGGGGATACAGTGAGTATTATGGGATGGTGATATGTGTGAGTATTATGGGATGGGGATACAGAGAGTATTATGGGATGGGGATACAGTGAGTATTATGGGATGGGGATATGTGTGAGTATTATGGGATGGGGATACAGAGAGTATTATGGGATGGGGATACAGAGCGTATTATGGGATGGGGATATGTGTGAGTATTGTGGGATGGGGATACAGTGAGTATTATGGGATGGGGATACAGTGAGTATTATGGGATGGGGATATGTGTGAGTATTATGGGATGATATACAGTGAGTATTATGGGATGGGGATATGTGTGAGTATTATGGGATGGGGATACAGAGAGTATTATGGGATGGGGATACAGTGAGTATTATGGGATGGGGATATGTGTGAGTATTATGGGATGGGGATATGTGTGAGTATTATGGGATGGGGATACAGTGAGTATTATGGGATGGGGATATGTGTGAGTATTATGGGATGGGGTTACAGCGAGTATTATGGGATGGGGATACAGTGAGTATTATGGGATGGGGATACAGTGAGTATTATGGGATGGGGATACAGAGAGTATTATGGGATGGGGATATGTGTGAGTATTATGGGATGGGGATACAGTGAGTATTATGGGATGGGGATATGTGTGAGTATTATGGGATGGGGATATGTGTGAGTATTATGGGATGGGGATATGTGTGAGTATTATGGGATGGGGATACAGTGAGTATTATGGGATGGGGATATGTGTGAGTATTATGGGATGGGGTTACAGCGAGTATTATGGGATGGGGATACAGTGAGTATTATGGGATGGGGATATGTGTGAGTATTATGGGATGGGGATATGTGTGAGTATTATGGGATGGGGATATGTGTGAGTATTATGGGATGGGGATACAGTGAGTATTATAGGATGAGGATACAGTGAGTATTATGGGATGGGGATATGTGTGAGTATTATGGGATGGGGATACAGAGAGTATTATGGGATGGGGATATGTGTGAGTATTATGGGATGGGGATACAGAGAGTATTATGGGATGGGGATACAGAGAGTATTATGGGATGGGGATATGTGTGAGTATTATGGGATGGGGATACAGTGAGTATTATGGGATGGGGATACAGTGAGTATTATGGGATGGGGATGTGTGTGAGTATTATGGGATGGGGATACAGAGAGTATTATGGGATGGGGATATGTGTGAGTATTATGGGATGGGGATACAGTGAGTATTATGGGATGGGGATATGTGTGAGTATTATGGGATGGGGATACAGTGAGTATTATGGGATGGGGAGACACTGAGTATTATGGGATGGGGATATGTGTGAGTATTATGGGATGGGGATACAGTGAGTATTATGGGATGGGGATATGTGTGAGTATTATGGGATGGGTATACAGAGAGTATTATGGGATGGGGATATGTGTGAGTATTATGGGATGGGGATATGTGTGAGTATTATGGGATGGGTATACAGAGAGTATTATGGGATGGGGATATGTGTGAGTATTATGGGATGGGGATACAGAGAGTATTATGGGATGGGGATACAGAGAGTATTATGGGATGTTATACAGTGAGTATTATGGGATGGGGATATGTGTGAGTATTATGGGATGGGGATACAAAGAGTATTATGGGATGGGGATACAGAGAGTATTATGGGATGGGGATACAGAGAGTATTATGGGATGGGGATACAGAGAGTATTATGGGATGGGGATACAGTGAGTATTATGGGATGGGGACACAGTGAGTATTATGGGATGGGGATACAGAGAGTATTATGGGATGTTATACAGTGAGTATTATGGGATGGGGATATGTGTGAGTATTGTGGGATGGGGATACAGTGAGTATTATGGGATGGGGATACAGTGAGTATTATGGGATGGGGATATGTGTGAGTATTATGGGATGATGTACAGTGAGTATTATGGGATGGGGATATGTGTGAGTATTAAGGGATGGGGATACAGAGAGTATTATGGGATGGGGATACAGTGAGTATTATGGGATGGGGATATGTGTGAGTATTATGGGATGGGGATATGTGTGAGTATTATGGGATGGGGATATGTGTGAGTATTATGGGATGGGGATACAGTGAGTATTATGGGATGGGGATATGTGTGAGTATTATGGGATGGGGTTACAGCGAGTATTATGGGATGGGGATACAGTGAGTATTATGGGATGGGGATACAGTGAGTATTGTGGGATGGGGATACAGAGAGTATTATGGGATGGGGATATGTGTGAGTGTTATGGGATGGGGATACAGTGAGTATTATGGGATGCGGATACAGAGAGTATTATGGGATGTTATACAGTGAGTATTATGGGATGGGGATATGTGTGAGTATTATGGGATGGGGATATGTGTGAGTATTATGGGATGGAGATACAGAGAGTATTATGGGATGGGGATACAGAGAGTATTATGGGATGTTATACAGAGAGTATTATGGGATGGGGATATGTGTGAGTATTATGGGATGTGGATACAGTGAGTATTATGGGATGGCTATATGTGTGAGTATTATGGGATGTTATACAGTGAGTATTATGGGATGGGGATATGTGTGAGTATTATGGGATGGGGATACAGAGAGTATTATGGGATGTTATACAGTGAGTATTATGGGATGGGGATATGTGTGAGTATTATGGGATGGGGATACAGAGAGTATTATGGGATGGGGATACAGTGAGTATTATGGGATGGGGACACAGTGAGTATTATGGGATGGGGATACAGAGAGTATTATGGGATGGGGATACAGAGAGTATTATGGGATGTTATACAGTGAGTATTATGGGATGGGGATATGTGTGAGTATTATGGGATGGGGATATGTGTGAGTATTATGGGATGGAGATACAGAGAGTATAATGGGATGTTATACAGAGAGTATTATGGGATGGGGATACAGAGAGTATTATGGGATGGGGATACAGTGAGTATTATGGGATGTGGATATGTGTGAGTATTATGGGATGGGGTTACAGTGAGTATTATGGGATGGGGATATGTGTGAGTATTATGGGATGGGGATATGTGTGAGTATTATGGGATGGGGATACAGAGAGTATTATGGGATGGGGATACAGTGAGTATTATGGGATGGGGACACAGTGAGTATTATGGGATGGGGATATGTGTGAGTATTATGGGATGGGGTTACAGTGAGTATTATGGGATGGGGATATGTGTGAGTATTATGGGATGGGGATACAGTGAGTATTATGGGATGGGGATATGTGTGAGTATTATGGGATGGGGTTACAGTGAGTATTATGGGATGGGGATATGTGTGAGTATTATGGGATGGGTTTACAGTGAGTATTATGGGATGGGGATATGTGTGAGTATTATGGGATGGGGTTACAGTGAGTATTATGGGATGGGGATATGTGTGAGTATTATGGGATGGGGTTACAGTGAGTATTATGGGATGGGGATATGTGTGAGTATTATGGGATGGGGTTACAGTGAGTATTATGGGATGGGGATATGTGTGAGTATTATGGGATGGGGATACAGTGTGTATTATGGGATGGGGATATGTGTGAGCATTGTGGGATGGGGATATGTGTGAGTATTATGGGATGGGGATACAGTGAGTATTATGGGATGGGGATATGTGTGAGTATTATGGGATGGGGATACAGTGAGTATTATGGGATGGGGATGCAGTGAGTATTATGGGATGGGGATACAGAGAGTATTATGGGATGGGGATATGTGTGAGTATTATGGGATGGGGATACAGTGAGTATTATGGGATGGGGATATGTGTGAGTATTATGGGATGGGTATGTGTGTGAGTATTGTGGGATGAGGATATGTGTGTGTATTATGGGATGGGGATACAGTGAGTATTATGGGATGGGGATATGTGTGAGTATTATGGGATGGGGATACAGTGAGTATTATGGGATGGGGATACAGTGAGTATTATGGGATGGCGATACAGAGAGCATTATGGGATGGGGATATGTGTGAGTATTATGGGATGGGGATACAGTGAGTATTATGGGATGGGGATATGCGTGAGTATTATGGGATGGGTATATGTGTGAGTATTGTGGGATGGGGATATGTGTGAGTATTATGGGATGGGGATACAGTGAGTATTATGGGATGGGGATATGTGTGAGTATTATGGGATGGGGATACTGTGAGTATTATGGGATGGGGATACAGTGAGTATTATGGGATGGGGATACAGAGAGTATTATGGGATGGGGATATGTGTGAGTATTATGGGATGAGGATACAGAGAGTATTATGGGATGGGGATACAGAGAGTATTATGGGATGGGGATACAGAGAGTATTATGGGATGTTGATATGTGTGAGTATTATGGGATGGGGACACAGTGAGTATTATGGGATGGGGATACAGAGAGTATTATGGGATGGGGATACAGAGAGTATTATGGGATGTTATACAGTGAGTATTATGGGATGGGGATATGTGTGAGTATTGTGGGATGGGGATACAGTGAGTATTATGGGATGGGGATACAGTGAGTATTATGGGATGGGGATATGTGTGAGTATTATGGGATGATGTACAGTGAGTATTATGGGATGGGGATATGTGTGAGTATTAAGGGATGGGGATACAGAGAGTATTATGGGATGGGGATACAGTGAGTATTATGGGATGGGGATATGTGTGAGTATTATGGGAAGGGGATATGTGTGAGTATTATGGGATGGGGATATGTGTGAGTATTATGGGATGGGGATACAGTGAGTATTATGGGATGGGGATATGTGTGAGTATTATGGGATGGGGTTACAGCGAGTATTATGGGATGGGGATACAGTGAGTATTATGGGATGGGGATACAGTGAGTATTGTGGGATGGGGATACAGAGAGTATTATGGGATGGGGATATGTGTGAGTGTTATGGGATGGGGATACAGTGAGTATTATGGGATGCGGATACAGAGAGTATTATGGGATGTTATACAGTGAGTATTATGGGATGGGGATATGTGTGAGTATTATGGGATGGGGATATGTGTGAGTATTATGGGATGGAGATACAGAGAGTATTATGGGATGGGGATACAGAGAGTATTATGGGATGTTATACAGAGAGTATTATGGGATGGGGATATGTGTGAGTATTATGGGATGTGGATACAGTGAGTATTATGGGATGGCTATATGTGTGAGTATTATGGGATGTTATACAGTGAGTATTATGGGATGGGGATATGTGTGAGTATTATGGGATGGGGATACAGAGAGTATTATGGGATGTTATACAGTGAGTATTATGGGATGGGGATATGTGTGAGTATTATGGGATGGGGATACAGAGAGTATTATGGGATGGGGATACAGTGAGTATTATGGGATGGGGACACAGTGAGTATTATGGGATGGGGATACAGAGAGTATTATGGGATGGGGATACAGAGAGTATTATGGGATGTTATACAGTGAGTATTATGGGATGGGGATATGTGTGAGTATTATGGGATGGGGATATGTGTGAGTATTATGGGATGGAGATACAGAGAGTATAATGGGATGTTATACAGAGAGTATTATGGGATGGGGATACAGAGAGTATTATGGGATGGGGATACAGTGAGTATTATGGGATGTGGATATGTGTGAGTATTATGGGATGGGGTTACAGTGAGTATTATGGGATGGGGATATGTGTGAGTATTATGGGATGGGGATATGTGTGAGTATTATGGGATGGGGATACAGAGAGTATTATGGGATGGGGATACAGTGAGTATTATGGGATGGGGACACAGTGAGTATTATGGGATGGGGATATGTGTGAGTATTATGGGATGGGGTTACAGTGAGTATTATGGGATGGGGATATGTGTGAGTATTATGGGATGGGGATACAGTGAGTATTATGGGATGGGGATATGTGTGAGTATTATGGAATGGGGTTACAGTGAGTATTATGGGATGGGGATATGTGTGAGTATTATGGGATGGGTTTACAGTGAGTATTATGGGATGGGGATATGTGTGAGTATTATGGGATGGGGTTACAGTGAGTATTATGGGATGGGGATATGTGTGAGTATTATGGGATGGGGTTACAGTGAGTATTATGGGATGGGGATATGTGTGAGTATTATGGGATGGGGTTACAGTGAGTATTATGGGATGGGGATATGTGTGAGTATTATGGGATGGGGATACAGTGTGTATTATGGGATGGGGATATGTGTGAGCATTGTGGGATGGGGATATGTGTGAGTATTATGGGATGGGGATACAGTGAGTATTATGGGATGGGGATATGTGTGAGTATTATGGGATGGGGATACAGTGAGTATTATGGGATGGGGATGCAGTGAGTATTATGGGATGGGGATACAGAGAGTATTATGGGATGGGGATATGTGTGAGTATTATGGGATGGGGATACAGTGAGTATTATGGGATGGGGATATGTGTGAGTATTATGGGATGGGTATGTGTGTGAGTATTGTGGGATGAGGATATGTGTGTGTATTATGGGATGGGGATACAGTGAGTATTATGGGATGGGGATATGTGTGAGTATTATGGGATGGGGATACAGTGAGTATTATGGGATGGGGATACAGTGAGTATTATGGGATGGCGATACAGAGAGCATTATGGGATGGGGATATGTGTGAGTATTATGGGATGGGGATACAGTGAGTATTATGGGATGGGGATATGCGTGAGTATTATGGGATGGGTATATGTGTGAGTATTGTGGGATGGGGATATGTGTGAGTATTATGGGATGGGGATACAGTGAGTATTATGGGATGGGGATATGTGTGAGTATTATGGGATGGGGATACTGTGAGTATTATGGGATGGGGATACAGTGAGTATTATGGGATGGGGATACAGAGAGTATTATGGGATGGGGATATGTGTGAGTATTATGGGATGAGGATACAGAGAGTATTATGGGATGGGGATACAGAGAGTATTATGGGATGGGGATACAGAGAGTATTATGGGATGTTGATATGTGTGAGTATTATGGGATGGGGATATGTGTGAGTATTATGGGATGGGGATACAGTGAGTATTATGGGATGGTGAGACACTGAGTATTATGGGATGGGGATATATGTGAGTATTATGGGATGGGGATACAGAGAGTATTATGGGATGGGGATACAGAGAGTATTATGGGATGGGGATATGTGTGAGTATTATGGGATGGGGATACAGAGAGTATTATGGGATGGGGATATGTGTGAGTATTATGGGATGGGGATACAGAGAGTATTATGTGATGGGGACACAGTGAGTATTATGGGATGGGGATACAGTGAGTATTATGGGATGGGGACACAGTGAGTATTATGGGATGGGGATATGTGTGAGTATTATGGGATGGGGATATAGAGAGTATTATGGGATGGGGACACAGTGAGTATTATGGGATGGGGATAAAGAGAGTATTATGGGATGGGGATACAGAGAGTATTATGGGATGTTATACAGTGAGTATTATGGGATGGGGATACAGTGAGTATTATGGGATGGGGATACAGAGAGTATTATGGGATGGGGATACAGAGAGTATTATGGGATGTTATACAGTGAGTATTATGGGATGGGGATACAGTGAGTATTATGGGATGGGGACACAGTGAGTATTATGGGATGGGGATACAGAGAGTATTATGGGATGGGGATACAGAGAGTATTATGGGATGTTATACAGTGAGTATTATGGGATGGGGATATGTGTGAGTATTATGGGATGGGGATATGTGTGAGTATTATGGGATGGAGATACAGAGAGTATTATGGGATGGGGATACAGAGAGTATTATGGGATGTTATACAGAGAGTATTATGGGATGGGGATATGTGTGAGTATTATGGGATGTGGATACAGTGAGTATTATGGGATGGGGATATGTGTGAGTATTATGGGATGGGGATACAGTGAGTATTATGGGATGGGGTTACAGCGAGTATTATGGGATGGGGATACAGTGAGTATTATGGGATGGGGATATGTGTGAGTATTATGGGATGGGGATACAGAGAGTATTATGGGATGGGGATACAGTGAGTATTATGGGATGGGGATATGTGTGAGTATTATGGGATGGGGATACAGAGAGTATTATGGGATGGGGATATGTGTGAGTATTGTGGGATGGGGATACAGTGAGTATTATGGGATGGGGATGCAGTGAGTATTATGGGATGGGGATATGTGTGAGTATTATGGGATGATATACAGTGAGTATTATATGATGGGGATATGTGTGAGTATTATGGGATGGGGATACAGAGAGTATTATGGGATGGGGATACAGTGAGTATTATGGGATGGGGATACGTGTGAGTATTATGGGATGGGGATATGTGTGAGTATTATGGGATGGGGATACAGTGAGTATTATGGGATGGGGATACAGAGAGTATTATGGGATGGGGACACAGTGAGTATTATGGGATGGGGATATGTGTGAGTATTATGGGATGGGGATACAGAGAGTATTATGGGATGGGGATACAGTGAGTATTATGGGATGGGGATATGTGTGAGTATTATGGGATGGGGATACAGAGAGTATTATGGGATGGGGATACAGAGAGTATTATGGGATGGGGATATGTGTGAGTATTGTGGGATGGGGATACAGTGAGTATTATGGGATGGGGATACAGTGAGTATTATGGGATGGGGATATGTGTGAGTATTATGGGATGATATACAGTGAGTATTATGGGATGGGGATATGTGTGAGTATTATGGGATGGGGATACAGAGAGTATTATGGGATGGGGATACAGTGAGTATTATGGGATGGGGATATGTGTGAGTATTATGGGATGGGGATATGTGTGAGTATTATGGGATGGGGATACAGTGAGTATTATGGGATGGGGATACAGAGAGTATTATGGGATGGGGACACAGTGAGTATTATGGGATGGGGATACAGTGAGTATTATGGGATGGGGACACAGTGAGTATTATGGGATGGGGATATGTGTGAGTATTATGGGATGGGGATACAGAGAGTATTATGGGATGGGGATATGTGTGAGTATTGTGGGATGGGGATACAGTGAGTATTATGGGATGGGGATACAGTGAGTATTATGGGATGGGGATATGTGTGAGTATTATGGGATGATATACAGTGAGTATTATGGGATGGGGATATGTGTGAGTATTATGGGATGGGGATACAGAGAGTATTATGGGATGGGGATACAGTGAGTATTATGGGATGGGGATATGTGTGAGTATTATGGGATGGGGATATGTGTGAGTATTATGGGATGGGGATACAGTGAGTATTATGGGATGGGGATACAGAGAGTATTATGGGATGGGGATACAGAGAGTATTATGGGATGTTATACAGTGAGTATTATGGGATGGGGATACAGTGAGTATTATGGGATGGGGATACAGAGAGTATTATGGGATGGGGATGCAGAAAGTATTATGGGATGTTATACAGTGAGTATTATGGGATGGGGATACAGTGAGTATTATGGGATGGGGACACAGTGAGTATTATGGGATGGGGATACAGAGAGTATTATGGGATGGGGATACAGAGAGTATTATGGGATGTTATACAGTGAATATTATGGGATGGGGATATGTGTGAGTATTATGGGATGGGGATATGTGTGAGTATTATGGGATGGAGATACAGAGAGTATTATGGGATGGGGATACAGAGAGTATTATGGGATGTTATACAGAGAGTATTATGGGATGGGGATATGTGTGAGTATTATGGGATGTGGATACAGTGAGTATTATGGGATGGGGATATGTGTGAGTATTATGGGATGGGGATACAGTGAGTATTATGGGATGGGGTTACAGCGAGTATTATGGGATGGGGATACAGTGAGTATTATGGGATGGTGATATGTGTGAGTATTATGGGATGGGGATACAGAGAGTATTATGGGATGGGGATACAGTGAGTATTATGGGATGGGGATATGTGTGAGTATTATGGGATGGGGATACAGAGAGTATTATGGGATGGGGATACAGAGAGTATTATGGGATGGGGATATGTGTGAGTATTGTGGGATGGGGATACAGTGAGTATTATGGGATGGGGATACAGTGAGTATTATGGGATGGGGATATGTGTGAGTATTATGGGATGATGTACATTGAGTATTATGGGATGGGGATATGTGTGAGTATTATGGGATGGGGATACAGAGAGTATTATGGGATGGGGATACAGTGAGTATTATGGGATGGGGATATGTGTGAGTATTATGGGATGGGGATATGTGTGAGTATTATGGGATGGGGATACAGTGAGTATTATGGGATGGGGATACAGAGAGTATTATGGGATGGGGACACAGTGAGTATTATGGGATGGGGATACAGTGAGTATTATGGGATGGGGACACAGTGAGTATTATGGGATGGGGATATGTGTGAGTATTATGGGATGGGGATACAGAGAGTATTATGGGATGGGGATATGTGTGAGTATTGTGGGATGGGGATACAGTGAGTATTATGGGATGGGGATACAGTGAGTATTATGGGATGGGGATATGTGTGAGTATCATGGGATGATATACAGTGAGTATTATGGGATGGGGATATGTGTGAGTATTATGGGATGGGGATACAGAGAGTATTATGGGATGGGGATACAGTGAGTATTATGGGATGGGGATATGTGTGAGTATTATGGGATGGGGATACAGTGAGTATTATGGGATGGGGTTACAGAGAGTATTATGGGATGGGGACACAGTGAGTATTATGGGATGGGGATACAGTGAGTATTATGGGATGGGGACACAGTGAGTATTATGGGATGGGGATATGTGTGAGTATTATGGGATGGGGATACAGAGAGTATTATGGGATGGGGACACAGTGAGTATTATGGGATGGGGATACAGAGAGTATTATGGGATGGGGATACAGAGAGTATTATGGGATGTTATACAGTGAGTATTATGGGATGGGGATACAGTGAGTATTATGGGATGGGGATACAGAGAGTATTATGGGATGGGGATGCAGAAAGTATTATGGGATGTTATACAGTGAGTATTATGGGATGGGGATACAGTGAGTATTATGGGATGGGGACACAGTGAGTATTATGGGATGGGGATACAGAGAGTATTATGGGATGGGGATACAGAGAGTATTATGGGATGTTATACAGTGAATATTATGGGATGGGGATATGTGTGAGTATTATGGGATGGGGATATGTGTGAGTATTATGGGATGGAGATACAGAGAGTATTATGGGATGGGGATACAGAGAGTATTATGGGATGTTATACAGAGAGTATTATGGGATGGGGATATGTGTGAGTATTATGGGATGTGGATACAGTGAGTATTATGGGATGGGGATATGTGTGAGTATTATGGGATGGGGATACAGTGAGTATTATGGGATGGGGTTGCAGCGAGTATTATGGGATGGGGATACAGTGAGTATTATGGGATGGTGATATGTGTGAGTATTATGGGATGGGGATACAGAGAGTATTATGGGATGGGGATACAGTGAGTATTATGGGATGGGGATATGTGTGAGTATTATGGGATGGGGATACAGAGAGTATTATGGGATGGGGATACAGAGAGTATTATGGGATGGGGATATGTGTGAGTATTGTGGGATGGGGATACAGTGAGTATTATGGGATGGGGATACAGTGAGTATTATGGGATGGGGATATGTGTGAGTATTATGGGATGATGTACATTGAGTATTATGGGATGGGGATATGTGTGAGTATTAAGGGATGGGGATACAGAGAGTATTATGGGATGGGGATACAGTGAGTATTATGGGATGGGGATATGTGTGAGTATTATGGGATGGGGATATGTGTGAGTATTATGGGATGGGGATATGTGTGAGTATTATGGGATGGGGATACAGTGAGTATTATGGGATGGGGATATGTGTGAGTATTATGGGATGGGGTTACAGCGAGTATTATGGGATGGGGATACAGTGAGTATTATGGGATGGGGATACAGTGAGTATTGTGGGATGGGGATACAGAGAGTATTATGGGATGGGGATATGTGTGAGTATTATGGGATGGGGATACAGTGAGTATTATGGGATGGGGATATGTGTGAGTATTATGGGATGGGGATATGTGTGAGTATTATGGGATGGGGATATGTGTGAGTATTATGGGGTGGGGATGCAGTGAGTATTATGGGATGGGGATATGTGTGAGTATTATGGGATGGGGTTACAGCGAGTATTATGGGATGGGGATAGAGTGAGTATTATGGGATGGGGATATGTGTGAGTATTATGGGATGGGGATATGTGTGAGTATTATGGGATGGGGATATGTGTGAATATTATGGGATGGGGATACAGTGAGTATTATGGGATGGGGATACAGAGAGTATTATGGGATGGGGATATGTGTGAGTATTATGGGATGGGGATACAGAGAGTATTATGGGATGGGGATAAAGCGAGTATTATGGGATGAGGATATGTGTGAGTATTATGGGATGGGGATACAGTGAGTATTATGGGATGGGGATACAGTGAGTATTATGGGATGGGGATATGTGTGAGTATTATGGGATGGGGTTACAGTGAGTATTATGGGATGGGGATATGTGTGAGTATTATGGGATGGGGATACAGTGAGTATTATGGGATGGGGATATGTGTGAGTATTATGGGATGGGGATACAGTGAGTATTATGGGATGGGGAGACACTGAGTATTGTGGGATGGGGATATGTGTGAGTATTATGGGATGGGGATACAGTGAGTATTATGGGATGGGGATATGTGTGAGTATTATGGGATGGGTATACAGAGAGTATTATGGGATGGGGATATGTGTGAGTATTATGGGATGGGGATATGTGTGAGTATTATGGGATGGGTATACAGAGAGTATTATGGGATGGGGATATGTGTGAGTATTATGGGATGGGGATACAGTGAGTATTATGGGATGAGGATACAGTGAGTATTATGGGATGGGTATACAGAGAGTATTATGGGATGGGGATATGTGTGAGTATTATGGGATGGGGATATGTGTGAGTATTATGGGATGGGTATACAGAGAGTATTATGGGATGGGGATATGTGTGAGTATTATGGGATGGGGATACAGAGAGTATTATGGGATGGGGATACAGAGAGTATTATGGGATGGGGATACAGAGAGTATTATGGGATGTTATACAGTGAGTATTATGGGATGGGGATATGTGTGAGTATTATGGGATGGGGATA
Source organism: Pristiophorus japonicus (assembly GCF_044704955.1). Taxonomy (NCBI): domain Eukaryota; kingdom Metazoa; phylum Chordata; class Chondrichthyes; family Pristiophoridae; genus Pristiophorus; species Pristiophorus japonicus. The sequence goes on from NW_027254482.1 coordinate 300,685, forward strand.
CAGTGAGTATTATGGGATGGGGATACAGTGAGTATTATGGGATGGGGATATGTGTGAGTATTATGGGATGGTATACAGTGAGTATTATGGGATGGGGATATGTGTGAGTATTATGGGATGGGGATACAGAGAGTATTATGGGATGGGGATACAGTGAGTATTATGGGATGGGGATATGTGTGAGTATTATGGGATGGGGATATGTGTGAGTATTATGGGATGGGGTTACAGTGAGTATTATGGGATGGGGATAAAGTGAGTATTATGGGATGGGGATACAGAGAGTATTATGGGATGGGGATATGTGTGAGTATTATGGGATGGGGATATGTGTGAGTATAATGGGATGGGGATATGTGTGAGTATTATGGGATGGGGATACAGTGAGTATTATGGGATGGGGATATGTGTGAGTATTATGGGATGGGGTTACAGTGAGTATTATGGGATGGGGATATGTGTGAGTATTATGGGATGGGGATACAGTGAGTATTATGGGATGGGGATATGTGTGAGTATTATGGGATGGGGATACAGTGAGTATTATGGGATGGGGAGACACTGAGTATTATGGGATGGGGATATGTGTGAGTATTATGGGATGGGGATACAGTGAGTATTATGGGATGGGGATATGTGTGAGTATTATGGGATGGGTATACAGAGAGTATTATGGGATGGGGATATGTGTGAGTATTATGGGATGGGGATATGTGTGAGTATTATGGGATGGGGATATGTGTGAGTATTATGGGATGGGTATACAGAGAGTATTATGGGATGGGGATATGTGTGAGTATTATGGGATGGGGATACAGTGAGTATTATGGGATGAGGATACAGTGAGTATTATGGGATGAGGATACAGTGAGTATTATGGGATGGGGATATGTGTGAGTATTATGGGATGGGTATACAGAGAGTATTATGGGATGGGGATATGTGTGAGTATTATGGGATGGGGATATGTGTGAGTATTATGGGATGGGTATACAGAGAGTATTATGGGATGGGGATATGTGTGAGTATTATGGGATGGGGATACAGAGAGTATTATGGGATGGGGATACAGAGAGTATTATGGGATGGGGATACAGAGAGTATTATGGGATGTTATACAGTGAGTATTATGGGATGGGGATATGTGTGAGTATTATGGGATGGGGATACAGTGAGTATTATGGGATGGGGATACAGAGAGTATTATGGGATGGGGATACAGTGAGTATTATGGGATGGGGATATGTGTGAGTATTATGGGATGGGGATACAGAGAGTATTATGGGATGGGAATATCTGTGAGTATTATGGGATGGGGATTCAGTGAGTATTATGGGATGGGGATATGTGTGAGTATTATGGGATGGGGATATGTGTGAGTATTATGGGATGGGGATACAGTGAGTATTATGGGATGGGGATATGTGTGAGTATTATGGGATGGGGATACAGAGAGTATTATGGGATGGGGATATGTGTGAGTATTATGGGATGGGGATACAGAGAGTATTATGGGATGGGGATACAGAGAGTATTATGGGATGTTATACAGTGAGTATTATGGGATGGGGATATGTGTGAGTATTATGGGATGGGGATACAAAGAGTATTATGGGATGGGGATACAGAGAGTATTATGGGATGGGGACACAGTGAGTATTATGGGATGGGGATACAGAGAGTATTATGGGATGGGGATACAGAGATTATTATGGGATGGGGATACAGTGAGTATTATGGGATGGGGACACAGTGAGTATTATGGGATGGGGATACAGAGAGTATTATGGGATGGGGATACAGAGAGTATTATGGGATGTTATACAGTGAGTATTATGGGATGGGGATATGTGTGAGTATTATGGGATGGGGATATGTGTGAGTATTATGGGATGGAGATACAGAGAGTATTATGGGATGTTATACAGCGAGTATTATGGGATGGGGATATGTGTGAGTATTATGGGATGGGGATACAGTGAGTATTATGGGATGGGGTTACAGCGAGTATTATGGGATGGGTATACAGTGAGTATTATGGGATGGGGATATGTGTGAGTATTATGGGATGGGGATACAGAGAGTATTATGGGATGGGGATACAGTGGGTATTATGGGATGGGGATATGTGTGAGTATTATGGGATGGGGATACAGAGAGTATTATGGGATGGGGATACAGAGAGTATTATGGGATGGGGATATGTGTGAGTATTATGGGATGGGGATACAGTGAGTATTATGGGATGGGGATACAATGAGTATTATGGGATGGGGCTATGTGTGAGTATTATGGGATGGGGATACAGTGAGTATTATGGGATGGTGAGACACTGAGTATTATGGGATGGGGATATGTGTGAGTATTATGGGATGGGGATACAGAGAGTATTATGGGATGGGGATACAGTGAGTATTATGGGATGTGGATATGTGTGAATATTATGGGATGGGGATACAGTGAGTATTATGGGATGGTGAGACACTGAGTATTATGGGATGGGGATATGTGTGAGTATTATGGGATGGGGATGCAGAGAGTATTATGGGATGGGGATACAGAGAGTATTATGGGATGTGGATATGTGTGAGTATTATGGGATGGGGATACAGAGAGTATTATGGGATGGGGATACAGAGAGTATTATGGGATGGGGACACAGTGAGTATTATGGGATGGGGATACAGTGAGTATTATGGGATGGGGACACAGTGAGTATTATGGGATGGGGATATGTGTGAGTATTATGGGATGGGATACAGAGAGTATTATGGGATGTGGACACAGTGAGTATTATGGGATGGGGGATACAGAGAGTATTATGGGATGGGGATACAGAGAGTATTATGGGATGTTATACAGTGAGTATTATGGGATGGGGATACAGTGAGTATTATTGGATGGGGATACAGAGAGTATTATGGGATGGGGATACAGAGAATATTATGGGATGTTATACAGTGAGTATTATGGGATGGGGATACAGTGAGTATTATGGGATGGGGACACAGTGAGTATTATGGGATGGGGATACAGAGAGTATTATGGGATGGGGATACAGAGAGTATTATGGGATGTTATACAGTGAGTATTATGGGATGGGGATATGTGTGAGTATTATGGGATGGAGATACAGTGAGTATTATGGGATGGGGATACAGAGAGTATTATGGGATGTTATACAGAGAGTATTATGGGATGGGGATATGTGTGAGTATTATGGGATGTGGATACAGTGAGTATTATGGGATGGGGTTACAGCGAGTATTATGGGATGGGGATACAGTGAGTATTATGGGATGGGGATATGTGTGAGTATTATCGGATGGAGATACAGTGAGTATTATGGGATGGGGATACAGAGAGTATTATGGGATGTTATACAGAGAGTATTATGGGATGGGGATATGTGTGAGTATTATGGGATGGGGATACAGTGAGTATTATGGGATGGGGTTACAGCGAGTATTATGGGATGGGGATACAGTGAGTATTATGGGATGGGGATATGTGTGAGTATTATGGGTTGGGGATACAGAGAGTATTATGGGATGGGGATACAGTGAGTATTATGGGATGGGGATATGTGTGAGTATTATGGGATGGGGATACAGAGAGTATTATGGGATGGGGATACAGAGAGTATTATGGGATGAGGATATGTGTGAGTATTATGGGATGGGGATACAGTGAGTATTATGGGATGGGGATACAGTGAGTATTATGGGATGGGGATATGTGTGAGTATTATGGGATGGTATACAGTGAGTATTATGGGATGGGGATATGTGTGAGTATTATGGGATGGGGATACAGAGAGTATTATGGGATGGGGATACAGTGAGTATTATGGGATGGGGATATGTGTGAGTATTATGGGATGGGGATACAGAGAGTATTATGGGATGGGGATATCTGTGAGTATTATGGGATGGGGATACAGTGAGTATTATGGGATGGGGATATGTGTGAGTATTATGGGATGGGGATATGTGTGAGTATTATGGGATGGGGATACAGTGAGTATTATGGGATGGGGATATGTGTGAGTATTATGGGATGGGGTTACAGCGAGTATTATGGGATGGGGATCCAGTGAGTATTATGGGATGGGGATATGTGTGAGTATTATGGGATGGGGATATGTGTGAGTATTATGGGATGGGGATACGTGTGAGTATTATGGGATGAGGATACAGTGAGTATTATGGGATGGGGATATGTGTGAGTATTATGGGATGGGGATACAGAGAGTATTATGGGATGCGGATATGTGTGAGTATTATGGGATGGGGATACAGTGAGTATTATGGGATGGGGATACAGAGAGTATTATGGGATGGTGATATGTGTGAGTATTATGGGATGGGGATACAGTGCGTATTATGGGATGGGGATACAGTGAGTATTATGGGATGGGGATATGTGTGAGTATTATGGGATGGGGATACAGAGAGTATTATGGGATGGGGATATGTGTGAGTATTATGGGATGGGGATATGTGTGAGTATTATGGGATGGGGATACAGAGAGTATTATGGGATGGGGATACAGTGAGTATTATGGGATGGTGATATGTGTGAGTATTATGGGATGGGGATACAGAGAGTATTATGGGATGGGGATACAGTGAGTATTATGGGATGGGGATACAGTGAGTATTATGGGATGGGGATATGTGTGAGTATTATGGGATGGGGATACAGAGAGTATTATGGGATGGGGATACAGTGAGTATTATGGGATGGTGATATGTGTGAGTATTATGGGATGGGGATACAGTGAGTATTATGGGATGGGGATATGTGTGAGTATTATGGGAAGGGGATAGAGAGAGAATTATGCGATGGGGATACAGTGAGTATTATGGGATGGTGATATGTGTGAGTATTATGGGATGGGGATATGTGTGAGTATTATGGGATGGGGATACAGAGAGTATTATGGGATGGGGATACAGTGAGTATTATGGGATGGGGATACAGAGAGTATTATGGGATGGGGATACAGTGAGTATTATGGGATGGTGATATGTGTGAGTATTATGGGATGGGGATACAGAGAGTATTATGGGATGGGGATACAGTGAGTATTATGGGATGGTGATATGTGTGAGTATTATGGGATGGGGATACAGAGAGTATTATGGGATGGGGATACAGTGAGTATTATGGGATGGGGATACAGTGAGTATTATGGGATGGTGATATGTGTGAGTATTATGGGATGGGGATATGTGTGAGTATTATGGGATGGGGATACAGTGAGTATTATGGGATGGGGATACAGTGAGTATTATGGGATGGGGATATGTGTGAGTATTATGGGATGGGGATACAGTGAGTATTATGGGATGGGGATACAGTGAGTATTATGGGATGGGAATACAGAGAGCATTATGGGATGGGGATATCTGTGAGTATTATGGGATGGGCATACAGTGAGTATTATGGGATGGTGATATGTGTGAGTATTATGGGATTGGGATACAGTGAGTATTATGGGATGGGGATATGTGTGAGTATTATGGGATGTGGACACTGAGTATTATGGGATGGGGATACAGTGAGTATTATGGGATGGGGATATGTGTGAGTATTATGGGATGAGGACACAGTGAGTATTATGGGATGGGGACACAGTGAGTATTATGGGATGGGTACACAGTGAGTATTATAGGATGGGGATACAGTGAGTATTATGGGATGGTGATATGTGTGGGTATTATGGGATGGGGATACAGTGAGTATTATGGGATGGTGATATGTGTGAGTGTTTTGGGATGGGGATACAGTGAGTATTATGGGATGGTGATATGTGTGAGTATTATGGGATGGTGATGTGTGTGAGTATTATGGGATGGGGATATGTGTGAGTATTATGGGATGGGGATACAGTGAGCATTATGGGATGGGGATACAGTGAGTATTATGGGATGGGGACACAGTGAGTATTATGGGATGGGGATACAGTGAGTATTATGGGATGGGGATACAGTGAGTATTATGGGATGGTGATATGTGTGAGTATTATGGGATGGGGATACAGTGAGTATTATGGGATGGTGATATGTGTGAGTGTTATGGGATGGGGATATGTGTGAGTATTATGGGATGGGGATACAGTGAGTATTATGGGATGGGGATACAGTGAGTATTATGGGATGGTGATATGTGTGAGTACTATGGGATGGGGATAGAGTGAGTATTATGGGATGGTGATATGTGTGCGTATTATGGGATGGGGATATGTGTGAGTATTATGGGATGGGGACTCAGAGAATATTATGGGATGGGGATACAGAGAGTATTATGGGATGGGGATACAGTGAGTATTATGGGATGCTGATATGTGTGAGTATTATGGGATGGGGATACACTGAGTATTATGGGATGGGGATATGTGTGAGTATTATGGGATGGGGATATGTGTGAGTATTATGGGATGGGGATACAGTGAGTATTATGGGATGGGGATATGTGTGAATATTATGGGATGGGGATGCAGTGAGTATTATGGGATGGGGATATGTGTGAGTATTATGGGATGGGGATACAGTGAGTATTATGGGATGGGGATATGTGTGAGTATTATGGGATGGGGATACAGTGAGTATTATGGGATGGGGATATGTGTGAATATTATGGGATGGGGATACAGTGAGTATTATGGGATGGGGATATGTGTGAGTATTATGGGATGGGGATATGTGTGAGTATTATGGGATGGGGATACAGTGAGTATTATGGGATGTAGATATGTGTGAGTATTATGGGATGGGGACACAGTGAGTATTATGGGATGGGGATATGTGTGAGTATTATGGGATGGGGATATGTGTGAGTATTATGGGATGGGGATACAGAGAGTATTATGGGATGGGGATATGTGTGAGTATTATGGGATGGGGATACAGTGAGTATTATGGGATGGGGACACAGTGAGTATTATGGGATGGGGATACAGAGAGTATTATGGGATGGGGATATGTGTGAGTATTATGGGATGGGGATACAGTGAGTATTATGGGATGGGGACACAGTGAGTATTATGGGATGAGGATATGTGTGAGTATTATGGGATGGGGATACAGTGAGTATTATGGGATGGGGATACAGTGAGTATTATGGGATCGGGATACGTGTGAGTATTATGGGATGGGGACACAGAGAGTATTATGGGATGGGGATACAGTGAGTATTATGGGATGGGGATATGTGTGAGTATTATGGGATGGGGATGCAGAGAGTATTATGGGATGGGGATATGTGTGAGTATTATGGGATGGGGATACAGAGAGTATTATGGGATGGGGATATGTGTGAGCATTATGGGATGTGGATACAGTGAGTATTATGTGATGGGGACACAGTGAGTATTATGGGATGGGGATATGTGTGAGTATTATGGGATGGGGATACAGTGAGTATTATGTGATGGGTACACAGTGAGTATTATGGGATGTGGATATGTGTGAGTATTATGGGATGGGGATATGTGTGAGTAGTATGGGATGGGGATACAGAGAGTATTATGGGATGGGTATATGTGTGAGGATTATGGGATGGGGACACAGAGAGTATTATGGGATGGGGATATGTGTGAGTATTATGGGATGGGGACACAGAGAGTATTATGGGATGGGGATATGTGTGCGTATTATGGGATGGGGATACGTGTGAGTATTATGGGATGAGGATATGTGTGAGTATTATGGGATGGGGATACAGTGAGTATTATGGGATGGGGATACTGTGAGTATTATGGGATGGGGATACAGAGAGTATTATGGGATGGGGATACGTGTGAGTATTATGGGATGGGGATATGTGTGAGTATTATGGGATGGGGATATGTGTGAGTATTATGGGATGGGGACACAGTGAGTATTATGGGATGGGGATATGTGTGAGTATTATTGGATGAGGATATGTGTGAGTATTATGGGATGGGGATACAGTGAGTATTATGGGATGGCGATACAGTGAGTATTATGGGATGGGGATATGTGTGAGTATTATGGGATGGGGAAACAGTGAGTATTATGGGATGGGGACACAGAGAGTATTATGGGATGGGGATACAGTGAGTATTATGGGATGGGGATACAGTGAGTATTATGGGATGGGGATACAGTGAGTATTATAGGATGGGTTTACAGTGAGTATTATGGGATGGGGTTACAGTGAGTATTATGGGATGGGGATACAGTGAGTATTATGGGATGGGGATACAGAGAGTATTATGGGATGGGGATATGTGTGAGTATTATGGGATGGGGATACAGTGAGTATTATGGGATGGGGATATGTGTGAGTATTATGGGATGGGGATACAGTGAGTATTATGGGATGGGGATATGTGTGAATATTATGGGATGGGGATACAGTGAGTATTATGGGATGGGGATATGTGTGAGTATTATGGGATGGGGATATGTGTGAGTATTATGGGATGGGGATACAGTGAGTATTATGGGATGTAGATATGTGTGAGTATTATGGGATGGGGACACAGTGAGTATTATGGGATGGGGATATGTGTGAGTATTATGGGATGGGGATATGTGTGAGTATTATGGGATGGGGATACAGAGAGTATTATGGGATGGGGATATGTGTGAGTATTATGGGATGGGGATACAGTGAGTATTATGGGATGGGGACACAGTGAGTATTATGGGATGGGGATACAGAGAGTATTATGGGATGGGGATATGTGTGAGTATTATGGGATGGGGATACAGTGAGTATTATGGGATGGGGACACAGTGAGTATTATGGGATGGGGATATGTGTGAGTATTATGGGATGGGGATACAGTGAGTATTATGGGATGGGGATACAGTGAGTATTATGGGATCGGGATACGTGTGAGTATTATGGGATGGGGGACACAGAGAGTATTATGGGATGGGGATACAGTGAGTATTATGGGATGGGGATATGTGTGAGTATTATGGGATGGGGATGCAGAGAGTATTATGGGATGGGGATATGTGTGAGTATTATGGGATGGGGATAAAGAGAGTATTATGGGATGGGGATATGTGTGAGCATTATGGGATGTGGATACAGTGAGTATTATGTGATGGGGACACAGTGAGTATTATGGGATGGGGATATGTGTGAGTATTATGGGATGGGGATACAGTGAGTATTATGTGATGGGTACACAGTGAGTATTATGGGATGTGGATATGTGTGAGTATTATGGGATGGGGGACACAGAGAGTATTATGGGATGGGGATACAGTGAGTATTATGGGATGGGGATATGTGTGAGTATTATGGGATGGGGATGCAGAGAGTATTATGGGATGGGGATATGTGTGAGTATTATGGGATGGGGATACAGAGAGTATTATGGGATGGGGATATGTGTGAGCATTATGGGATGTGGATACAGTGAGTATTATGTGATGGGGACACAGTGAGTATTATGGGATGGGGATATGTGTGAGTATTATGGGATGGGGATACAGTGAGTATTATGTGATGGGTACACAGTGAGTATTATGGGATGTGGATATGTGTGAGTATTATGGGATGGGGATATGTGTGAGTATTATGGGATGGGGATACAGAGAGTATTATGGGATGGGTATATGTGTGAGGATTATGGGATGGGGACACAGAGAGTATTATGGGATGGGGATATGTGTGAGTATTATGGGATGGGGACACAGAGAGTATTATGGGATGGGGATATGTGTGCGTATTATGGGATGGGGATACGTGTGAGTATTATGGGATGAGGATATGTGTGAGTATTATGGGATGGGGATACAGTGAGTATTATGGGATGGGGATACTGTGAGTATTATGGGATGGGGATACAGAGAGTATTATGGGATGGGGATACGTGTGAGTATTATGGGATGGGGATATGTGTGAGTATTATGGGATGGGGATATGTGTGAGTATTATTGGATGGGGATATGTGTGAGTAGTATGGGATGGGGATACAGTGAGTATTATGGGATGGGGATACAGTGAGTATTATGGGATGGGGATATGTGTGAGTATTATGGGATGGGGATACAGTGAGTATTATGGGATGGGGATACAGTGAGTATTATAGGATGGGTTTACAGTGAGTATTATGGGATGGGGTTACAGTGAGTATTATGGGATGGGGATACAGTGAGTATTATGGGATGGGGATACAGAGAGTATTATGGGATGGGGATATGTGTGAGTATTATGGGATGGGGATACAGTGAGTATTATGGGATGGGGATATGTGTGAGTATTATGGGATGGGGATACAGTGAGTATTATGGGATGGGGATATGTGTGAATATTATGGGATGGGGATACAGTGAGTATTATGGGATGGGGATATGTGTGAGTATTATGGGATGGGGATATGTGTGAGTATTATGGGATGGGGATACAGTGAGTATTATGGGATGTAGATATGTGTGAGTATTATGGGATGGGGACACAGTGAGTATTATGGGATGGGGATATGTGTGAGTATTATGGGATGGGGATATGTGTGAGTATTATGGGATGGGGATACAGAGAGTATTATGGGATGGGGATATGTGTGAGTATTATGGGATGGGGATACAGTGAGTATTATGGGATGGGGACACAGTGAGTATTATGGGATGGGGATACAGAGAGTATTATGGGATGGGGATATGTGTGAGTATTATGGGATGGGGATACAGTGAGTATTATGGGATGGGGACACAGTGAGTATTATGGGATGGGGATATGTGTGAGTATTATGGGATGGGGATACAGTGAGTATTATGGGATGGGGATACAGTGAGTATTATGGGATCGGGATACGTGTGAGTATTATGGGATGGGGGACACAGAGAGTATTATGGGATGGGGATACAGTGAGTATTATGGGATGGGGATATGTGTGAGTATTATGGGATGGGGATGCAGAGAGTATTATGGGATGGGGATATGTGTGAGTATTATGGGATGGGGATAAAGAGAGTATTATGGGATGGGGATATGTGTGAGCATTATGGGATGTGGATACAGTGAGTATTATGTGATGGGGACACAGTGAGTATTATGGGATGGGGATATGTGTGAGTATTATGGGATGGGGATACAGTGAGTATTATGTGATGGGTACACAGTGAGTATTATGGGATGTGGATATGTGTGAGTATTATGGGATGGGGGACACAGAGAGTATTATGGGATGGGGATACAGTGAGTATTATGGGATGGGGATATGTGTGAGTATTATGGGATGGGGATGCAGAGAGTATTATGGGATGGGGATATGTGTGAGTATTATGGGATGGGGATACAGAGAGTATTATGGGATGGGGATATGTGTGAGCATTATGGGATGTGGATACAGTGAGTATTATGTGATGGGGACACAGTGAGTATTATGGGATGGGGATATGTGTGAGTATTATGGGATGGGGATACAGTGAGTATTATGTGATGGGTACACAGTGAGTATTATGGGATGTGGATATGTGTGAGTATTATGGGATGGGGATATGTGTGAGTATTATGGGATGGGGATACAGAGAGTATTATGGGATGGGTATATGTGTGAGGATTATGGGATGGGGACACAGAGAGTATTATGGGATGGGGATATGTGTGAGTATTATGGGATGGGGACACAGAGAGTATTATGGGATGGGGATATGTGTGCGTATTATGGGATGGGGATACGTGTGAGTATTATGGGATGAGGATATGTGTGAGTATTATGGGATGGGGATACAGTGAGTATTATGGGATGGGGATACTGTGAGTATTATGGGATGGGGATACAGAGAGTATTATGGGATGGGGATACGTGTGAGTATTATGGGATGGGGATATGTGTGAGTATTATGGGATGGGGATATGTGTGAGTATTATTGGATGGGGATATGTGTGAGTAGTATGGGATGGGGATACAGTGAGTATTATGGGATGGGGATACAGTGAGTATTATGGGATGGGGATATGTGTGAGTATTATGGGATGGGGATACAGTGAGTATTATGGGATGGGGATACAGTGAGTATTATAGGATGGGTTTACAGTGAGTATTATGGGATGGGGTTACAGTGAGTATTATGGGATGGGGATACAGTGAGTATTATGGGATGGGGATACAGTGAGTATTATGGGATGGGGATACAGTGAGTATTATGGGATGGGGATATGTGTGAGTATTATGGGGTGGGGATACTGTGAGTATTATGGGATGGGGACACAGTGAGTATTATGGGATGGGGATACAGTGAGTATTATGGGATGGGGATATGTGTGAGTATTATGGGATGGGGATACAGTGAGTATTATGGGATGGGGATATGTGTGAGTATTATGGGATGGGGATACAGTGAGTATTATGGGATGGGGATACAGTGAGTATTATGCGATGGGGATACAGTGAGTATTATGGGATGGGGATATGTGTGAGTATTATGGGATGTGGATACAGTGAGTATTATGGGATGGGGATACAGTGAGTATTATGGGATGGGGATATGTGTGAGTATTATGGGATGGGGATATGTGTGAGTATTATGGGATGGGGATACAGTGAGTATTATGGGATGGGGATACAGTGAGTATTATGGGATGGGGCTATGTATGAGTATTATGGGATGGGGATATGTGTGAGTATTATGGGATGGGGATATGTGTGAGTATTATGGGATGGGGATACAGAGAGTATTATGGGATGGGGATATGTGTGAGTATTATGGGATGGGGATACAGTGAGTATTATGGGATGGGGATATGTATGAGTACCATGGGATGGGGATATGTGTGAGTATTATGGGATGGGGATATGTGTGAGTATTATGGGATGGGGATACAGAGAGTATTATGGGATGGGGATATGTGTGAGTGTTATGGGATGGGGATATGTGTGAGTATTATGGGATGGGGATACAGTGAGTATTATGGGATGGGGATACAGAGAGTATTATGGGATGGGGATACAGTGAGTATTATGGGATGGGGATATGTGTAAGTATTATGGGATGGGGATATGTGTGAGTATTATGGGATGGGGATACAGAGAGTATTATGGGATGGGGATATGTGTGAGTATTGTGGGACGGGGATATGTGTGAGTATTATGGGATGGGGATACAGAGAGTATTATAGGATGGGGATATGTGTGAGTATTATGGGATGGGGATATGTATGAGTATTATGGGATGGGGATATGTGTGAGTATTATGGGATCGGGATATGTGTGAGTATTATGGGATGGGGATATGTATGAGTATTATGGGATGGGGATATGTGTGAGTATTATGGGATGGGGATATGTGTGAGTATTATGGGATGGGGATACAGTGAGTATTATGGGATGGGGATATGTGTGAGTATTATGGGATAGGGATATGTGTGAGTATTATGGGATGAGGATACAGTGAGTATCATGGGATGGGGATATGTGTGAGTATTATGGGATGGGGATACAGTGAGTATTATGGGATGTGGATACAGTGAGTATTATGGGATGGGGATATGTGTGAATATTATGGGATGGGGATATGTGTGAGTATTATGGGATGGGGATATGTGTGAGTATTATGGGATGGGGATACAGTGAGTATTATGGGATGGGGATGCAGAGAGTATTATGGATTGGGGATATGTGTGAGTATTATGGGATGGGGATACAGAGAGTATTATGGGATGGGGACACAGAGAGTATTATGGGATGGGGATATGTGTGAGTATTATGGGATGGGGACACAGAGTATCATGGGATGGGGATACAGAGAGTATTATGGGATGGGGATACGTGTGAGTATTATGGGATGGGGATACAGTGAGTATTATGGGATGGGGATACAGAGAGTATTATGGGATGGGGATACAGAGAGTATTATGGGATGTAGATATGTGTGAGTATTATGGGATGGGGATACAGTGAGTATTATGGGATGGGGATACAGAGAGTATTATGGGATGGGGATACAGAGAGTATTATGGGATGGGGATATGTGTGAGTATTATGGGATGGGGATATGTGTGAGTATTATGGGATGGGGATATGTGTGAGTATTATGGGATGGGGATACAGAGAGTATTATGGAAAGGAGATATGTGTGAGTATTATGGGATGGGGATATGTGTAAGTATTATGGGATGGGGATGCAGAGAGTATTATGGGATGGGGATACAGTGAGTATTATTGGATGGGGACACAGTGAGTATTGTGGGATGGGGATATGTGTGAGTATTATGGGATGGGGACACAGTGAGTATTATGGGATGGGGATACAGTGAATATTATGGGATGGGGACACAGTGAGTATTATGGGATGGGGACACAGTGAGTATTATGGGATGGGGATATGTGTGAGTATTATGGGATGGGGATACAGTGAGTATTATGGGATGGGGATATCTGTGAGTATTATGGGATGGGGATATGTGTGAGCATTATGGGATGGGGATACAGAGAGTATTATGGGATGGGGATACAGTGAGTATTATGGGATGGGGATACAGTGAGTATTGTGGGATGTGGATATGTGTGAGTATTATGGGATGGGGATATCTGTGAGTATTATGGGATGGGGATATTTGTGAGTATTATGGGATGGGGATATGTGTGAGTATTATGGGATGGGGATACAGTGAGTATTATGGGATGGGGATATGTGTGAGCATTGTGGGATGGGGATATGTGTGAGTATTATGGGATGGGGATATGTGTGAGTATTATGGGATGGGGATACAGTGAGTATTATGGGATGGGGATATGTGTGAGTATTATGGGATGGGGACTCAGAGAGTATTATGGGATGGGGATACAGTGAGTATTATGGGATGGGGATATGTGTGAGTATTATGGGATGGGGACACAGAGAGTATTATGGGATGTGGATACAGTGAGTATTATGGGATGAGGATACAGTGAGTATTATGGGATGGGGATATCTGTGAGTATTATGGGATGGGGATACAGTGAGTATTATGGGATGGGGATACAGTGAATATTATGGGATGGGGATATGTGTGAGTATTATGGGATGTGGATACAGAGAGTATTATGGGATGGGGATACAGTGAGTATTATGGGATGGGGATATGTGTGAGTATTATGGGATGGGGATATGTGTGAGTATTATGGGATGGGGATACAGAGAGTATTATGGGATGGGGATACAGTGAGTATTATGGGATGGGGATATGTGTGAGTATTATGGGATGGGGATATGTGTGAGTATTATGGGATGGGGATATGTGTGAGTATTATGGGATGGGGAAACAGAGAGTATTATGGGATGGGGATACAGTGAGTATTATGGGATGGGGATATGTGTGAGTATTATGGGATGGGGATATGTGTGAGTATTATGGGATGGGGATACAGAGTATTATGGGATGGGGATACAGTGAGTATTATGGGATGGGGATATGTGTGAGTATTATGGGATGGGGATATGTGTGAGTATTATGGGATGGGGATACAGAGAGTATTATGGGATGGGGATATGTGTGAGTATTATGGGATGGGGATACAGAGGGTATTATGGGATGGGGATACAGTGAGTATTATGGGATGGGGATACAGTGAGTATTATGGGATGGGGATACAGTGAGTATTATGGGATGGGGATATGTATGAGTATCATGGGATGGGGATATGTGTGAGTATTATGGGATGTGGATACAGTGAGTATTATGGGATGGGGATACAGTGAGTATTATGGGATGGGGATATGTGTGAGTATTATGGGATGGGGATACAGAGAGTATTATGGGATGGGGATATGTGTGAGTATTATGGGATGGGGATATGTATGAGTATTATGGGATGGGGATATGTGTGAGTATTATGGGATGGGGATATGTGTGAGTATTATGGGATGGGGATATGTATGCGTATTATGGGATGGGGATATGTGTGAGTATTATGGGATGGGGAAATGTGTGAGTATTATGGGATGGGGATATGTGTGAGTATTATGGGATGGGGATATGTGTGAGTATTATGGGATGGGGATATGTGTGAGTATTATGGGATGGGGATACAGTGAGTATTATGGGATGGGGATATGTGTGAGTATTATGGGATGGGGACACAGTGAGTATTATGAGATGGGGATATGTGTGAGTATTATGGGATGGGGATACAATGAGTATTATGGGATGGGGATATGTGTGAGTATTATGGGATGGGGATATGTGTGAGTATTATGGGATGGTGATATGTGTGAGTATTATGGGATGGGGATACAGTGAGTATTATGGGATGGGGATATGTGTGAGTATTATGGGATGGGAATACAGTGAATATTATGGGATGGGGATACAGAGAGTATTATGGGATGGGGATACAGTGAGTATTATGGGATGGGGATATGTGTGAGTATTATGGGATGGGGATACAGAGAGTATTATGGGATGGGGATACAGTGAGTATTATTGGATGGGGATACAGTGAGTATTATGGGATGGGGATACAGAGAGTATTATGGGATGGGGATACAGTGAGTATTATTGGATGAGGTTATGTGTGAGTATTATGGGACGGGGATATGTGTGAGTATTATGGGATGGGGATACAGAGAGTATTATGGGATGGGGATACAGAGAGTATTATGGGATGGGGATATGTGTGAGTATTATGGGATGGGGACACAGAGTATTATGGGATGGGGATATGTGTGAGTATTATGGGATGGGGATATGTGTGAGTGTTATGGGATGGGGATACAGTGAGTATTATGGGATGGGGATCCAGAGAGTATTATGGGATGGGGATACAGATAGTATTTTGGGATGTAGATATGTGTGAGTATTATGGAATGGGGATACAGTGAGTATTATGGGATGGGGATACAGAGAGTATTATGGGATGGGGATACAGAGAGTATTATGGGATGGGGATATGTGTGATTATTGTGGGATGGTGATATGTGTGAGTATTATGGGATGGGGATATGTGTGAGTATTATGGGATGGGGATTCAGTGAGTATTATGGGATGGGAATACAGAGAGTATTATGGGATGGGGATACAGAGAGTATTATGGGATGGGGATATGTGTGAGTATTATGGGATGGGGATATGTGTGAGTATTACGGGATGGGGAAATGTGTGAGTATTATGGGATGGGGATACAGTGAGTATTATGGGATGGGGATACAGAGAGTATTATGGGATGGGGATACAGTGAGTATTATGGGATGGGGATATGTGTGAGTATTATGGGATGGGGGTACAGTGAGTATTATGGGATGGGGATACAGTGAGTATTATGGGATGGGGATATGTGTGAGTATTATGGGATGGGGATACAGTGAGTATTATGGGATGGTGAGACACTGAGTATTATGGGATGGGGATACAGTGAGTATTATGGGATGGGGTTATGTGTGAGTATTATGGGATGGGGATATGTGTGAGTATTATGGGATGGGGACACAGTGAGTATTATGGGATGGTGAGACAGTGAGTATTATGGATTGGGGATATGTGTGAATATTATGGGATGGGGATATGTGTGAGTATTATGGGATGGGGATATGTGTGAGTATTATGGGATGGGGACACAGTGAGTATTATGGGATGGGGACACAGTGAGTATTATGGGATGGGGATACAGTGAGTATTATGGGATGGTGATATGTGTGAGTATTATGGGATGGGGATATGTGTGAGTATTATGGGATGGGGATACAGAGAGTATTATGGGATGGGGATACAGTGAGTATTATGGGATGGGGATACAGTGAGTATTATGGGATGTGGACATGTGTGAGTATTATGGGATGGGGATACAGTGAGTATTATGGGATGGGGATATCTGTGAGTATTATGGGATGAGGATATGTGTGAGTATTATGAGATGGGGATACAGAGAGTATTATGGGATGGGGATACAGTGAGTATTATGGGATGGGGACACAGTGAGTATTATGGGATGGGGATACAGTGAGTATTATGGGATGGGGATACAGTGAGTATTATGGGATGTGGACATGTGTGAGTATTATGGGATGGGGATACAGTGAGTATTATGGGATGGGGATATCTGTGAGTATTATGGGATGGGGATATGTGTGAGTATTATGAGATGGGGATACAGAGAGTATTATGTAATTGGGTATACAGTGAGTATTATGGGATGGGGACACAGTGAGTATTATGGGATGGGGATATGTGTGAGTATTATGGGATGGGGACACAGTGATTATTATGGGATGGGGATATGTGTGAGTATTATGGGATGGGGATACAGTGAGTATTATGGGATGGGGATATGTGTGAGTATTATGGGATGGGGACACAGTGAGTATTATGAGATGGGGATATGTGTGAGTATTATGGGATGGGGATATAGTGAGTATTATGGGATGGGGATATGTGTGAGTATTATGGGATGGGGATATGTGTGAGTATTATGGGATGGGGATATGTGTGAGCATTATGGGATGGGGATACAGTGAGTATTATGGGATGGGGATATGTGTGAGTATTATGGGATGGGGATACAGTGAGTATTATGGGATGGGGATACAGAGAGTATTATGGGATGGGGATACAGTGAGTATTATGGGATGGGGATATGTGTGAGTATTATGGGATGGGGATACAGAGAGTATTATGGGATGGGGATACAGTGAGTATTATTGGATGGGGATACAGTGAGTATTATGGGATGGGGATACAGAGAGTATTATGGGATGGGGATACAGTGAGTATTATTGGATGAGGTTATGTGTGAGTATTATGGGATGGGGACACAGTGAGTATTATGGGATGGGGATATGTGTGAGTATTATGGGATGGGGATACAGAGAGTATTATGGGATGGGGATACAGAGAGTATTATGGGATGGGGATATGTGTGAGTATTATGGGATGGGGACACAGAGTATTATGGGATGGGGATATGTGTGAGTATTATGGGATGGGGATATGTGTGAGTGTTATGGGATGGGGATACAGTGAGTATTATGGGATGGGGATACAGAGAGTATTATGGGATGGGGATACAGAGAGTATTATGGGATGTAGATATGTGTGAGTATTATGGAATGGGGATACAGTGAGTATTATGGGATGGGGATACAGAGAGTATTATGGGATGGGGATACAGAGAGTATTATGGGATGGGGATATGTGTGATTATTGTGGGATGGTGATATGTGTGAGTATTATGGGATGGGGATATGTGTGAGTATTATGGGATGGGGATATGTGTGAGTATTATGGGATGGGGATACAGTGAGTATTATGGGATGGGGACACAGTGAGTATTATGGGATGGGGACACAGTGAGTATTATGGGATGGGGATACAGTGAGTATTATGGGATGGGGACACAGTGAGTATTATGGGATGGGGATATGTGTGAGTATTATGGGATGGGGATATGTGTGAGTATTATGGGATGGGGATATGTGTGAGTATTATGGGATGGGAATATGTGTGAGTATTATGGGATGGGGATACAGTGAGTATTATGGGATGGGGATATGTGTGAGTATTATGGGATGGGGATACAGAGAGTATTATGGGATGGGGATACAGTGAGTATTATGGGATGGGGATACAGTGAGTATTATGGGATGTGGACATGTGTGAGTATTATGGGATGGGGATACAGTGAGTATTATGGGATGGGGATATCTGTGAGTATTATGGGATGGGGATATGTGTGAGTATTATGGGATGGGAAGACAGAGAGTATTATGGGATGGGGATACAGTGAGTATTATGGGATGGGGACACAGTGAGTATTATGGGATGGGGATATGTGTGAGTATTATGGGATGGGGACACAGTGAGTATTATGGGATGGGGATACAGTGAGTATTATGGGATGGGGATATGTGTGAGTATTATGGGATGGGGATACAGAGAGTATTATGGGATGGGGATACAGTGAGTATTATGGGATGGGGACACTGTGAGTATTATGGGATGGGGACACAGTGAGTATTATGGGATGGGGATACAGTGAGTATTATGGGATGGGGACACAGTGAGTATTATGGGATGGGGATATGTGTGAGTATTATGGGATGGGGATACAGTGAGTATTATGGGATGGGGATATCTGTGAGTATTATGGGATGGGGATATGTGTGAGTATTATGGGATGGGGATACAGTGAGTATTATGGGATGGGGATATGTGTGAGTATTATGGGATGGGGATACAGAGAGTATTATGGGATGGAGATACAGTGAGTATTATGGGATGGGGATACAGTGAGTATTATGGGATGTGGATATGTGTGCGTATTATGGGATGGGTATAGTGAGTATTATGTGATGGGGATATCTGTGAGTATTATGGGATGGGGATATGTGTGAGTATTATGGGATGGGGATACAGAGAGTATTATGGGATGGGGACACAGTGAGTATTATGGGATGGGGACACAGTGAGTGTTATGGGATGGGGATACAGTGAGTATTATGGGACGGGGATATGTGTGAGTATTATGGGATGGGGATATGTGTGAGTATTATGGGATGGGGATATGTGTGAGTATTATGGGATGGGGACAAAGAGAGTTTTATGGGATGGGGATACAGTGAGTATTATGGGATGGGGATATGTGTGAGTCTTATGGGATGGGGACACAGAGAGTATTATGGAATGGGGATACAGTGAGTATTATGGGATGGGGACACAGAGAGTATTATGGGATGGGGACACAGAGAGTATTATGGGGTGGGGATACAGTGAGTATTATGGGATGGGGATACAGTGAGTATTATGGGATGGGGACACAGAGAGTATTATGGGATGGGGATATGTGTGAGTATTATGGGATGGGGATACAGAAAGTATAATGGGATGGGGATACAGTGAGTATTATGGGATAGGGATATGTGTGAGTATTATGGGATGGGGATGTGTGTGAGTATTATGGGATGGAGATATGTGTGAGTATTATGGGATGGGGATACAGTGAGTATTATGGGATGGGGATATGTGTGAGTATTATGGGATGGGGATATGTGTGAGTATTATGGGATGGGGACACAGAGAGTATTATGGGATGGGGATACAGTGAGTATTATGGGATGGGGATATGTGTGAGTATTATGGGATGGGGATATGTGTGAGTATTATGGGATGGAGATATGTGTGAGTATTATGGGATGGGGATACAGAGAGTATTATGGGATGGGGATATGTGTGAGTATTATGTGATGGGGATATGTGTGAGTATTATTGGATGGGGATATGTGTGAGTGTTGTGGGATGGGGATATGTGTGAGTATTATGGGATGGGGATACAGCGAGTATTATGGGATGGGGATATGTGTGAGTATTATGGGATGGGGATACAGAGAGTATTATGGGATGGGGATATGTGTGAGTATTATGGGATGGGGATACAGTGAGTATTATGGGATGTGGATACAGTGAGTATTATGGGATGGGGATATGTGTGAGTATTATGGGATGGGGACACAGTGAGTATTATGGGATGGGGACACAGTGAGTATTATGGGATGTGGATACAGTGAGTATTATGGGATGGTGATACAATGAGTATTATGGGATGGGGATACAGTGAGTATTATGGGATGGGGATATGTGTGAGTATTATGGGATGGGGATACAGAATGTATTATGGGATGGGGACACAGAGAGTATTATGGGATGGGGATATGTGTGAGTATTATGGGATGGGGATACAGAGAGTATTATGGGATGGGGACACAGAGAATATTATGGGATGGGGATATGTGTGAGTATTATGGGATGGGGATATGTGTGAGTATTATGGGATGGGGATACAGTGAGTATTATGGGATGGGGATACAGAGAGTATTATGGGATGGGGACACAGAGAGTATTATGGGATGGGGATATGTGTGAGTATTATGGGATGAGGATATGTGTGAGTATTATGGGATGGTGATATGTGTGAGTATTATGGGATGGGGATACAGTGAGTATTATGGGATGGGGACATGTGTGAGTATTATGGGATGCGGACACAGTGAGTATTATGGGATGGGGTTACAGTGAGTATTATGGGATGGGGATATGTGTGAGTATTATGGGATGTGGATACAGTGAGTATTATGGGATGGGGATACAGTGAGTATTATGGGATGGGGATATGTGTGAGTATTATGGGATGGTGATACAGTGAGTATCATGGGATGGGGACACACTGAGTATTATGGGATGGGGATATGTGTGAGTATTATGGGATGGTGATACAGAGAGTATTATGGGATGGGGATATGTGTGAGTATTATGGGATGGGGACCCAGTGAGTATTATGGGATGGGGACATGTGTGAGTATTATGGGATGGGGACACAGTGAGTATTATGGGATGGGGTTACAGTGAGTATTATGGGATGGGGATATGTGTGAGTATTATGGGATGTGGATACAGTGAGTATTATGGGATGGGGATACAGTGAGTATTATGGGATGGGGATATGTGTGAGTATTATGGGATGGTGATACAGTGAGTATCATGGGATGGGGACACACTGAGTATTATGGGATGGGGATATGTGTGAGTATTATGGGATGGTGATACAGAGAGTATTATGGGATGGGGATATGTGTGAGTATTATGGGATGGGGACCCAGTGAGTATTATGGGATGGGGATATGTGTGAGTATTATGGGATGTGGATATGTGTGAGTATTATGGGATGGGGATACAGTGAGTATTATGGGATGGGGATACAGTGAGTATTATGGGATGGGGACACACAGTATTATGGGATGGGGATATGTGTGAGTATTATGGGATGGGGATACAGTGAGTATTATGGAATGGGGATACAGTGAGTATTATGGGATGGGGATACAGTGAGTATTATGGGATGGGGATACAGTGAGTATTATGGGATGGGGACACACAGTATTATGGGATGGGGATATGTGTGAGTATTATGGGATGGGGATACAGTGAGTATTATGGAATGGGGATACAGTGAGTATTATGGGATGGGGATACAGTGAGTATTATGGGATGGTGATACAGAGAGTATTATGGGATGGGGATACAGTAAGTATTATGGGATGGGGATATGTATGAGTATTATGGGATGGGGATACACTGAGTATTATGGGATGGGGATACAGTGAGTATTATGGGATGTGGATATGTGTGAGTATTATGGGATGGGGATATGTGTGAGTATTATGGGATGGGGATAAAGTGAGTATAATGGGATGGGATACAGTGAGTATTATGGGATGGGGATATGTGTGAGTATTATGGGATGGGGATATGTGTGAGTATTATGGGATGGGGATATGTGTGAGTATTATGGGATGGGGATACAGAGAGTATTATGGGATGGGGATATGTGTGAGTATTATGGGATGGGGATATGTGTGAGTATTATGAGATGGGGATATGTGTGAGTATTATGGGATGGGGATACAGAGAGTATTATGGGATGGGGATATGTGTGAGTATTATGGGATGGTGATATATGTGAGTATTATGGGATGGGGATACAGTGAGTATTATGGGATGGGGATATGTGTGAGTATTATGGGATGGGGATCTGTGTGAGTATTATGGGATGGGGATATGTGTGAGTATTATGGGATGGGGATACAGTGAGTATTATGGGATGTGGATATGTGTGAGTATTATGGGATGGGGTATGTGTGAGTATTATGGGATGGGGATACAGTGAGTATTATGGGATGGGGATATGTGTGAGTGTTATGGGATGGGGATATGTGTGAGTATTATGGGATGGGGATACAGTGAGTATTATGGGATGGGGATATGTGTGAGTATTATGGGATGGGGATACAGTGAGTATTATGGGATGGGGATATGTGTGAGTATTATGTGATGGGGATCTGTGTGAGTATTATGGGATGGGGATACAGTGAGTATTATGGGATGGGGATACAGTGAGTATTATGGGATGTGGATATGTGTGACTATGATGGGATGGGGATACAGTGAGTATTATGGGATGGGGATATGTGTGAGTATTATGGGATGGGGATATGTGTGAGTATTATGGGATGGGGATACAGTGAGTATTATGGGATGGGGATATGTGTGAGTATTATGGGATGGGGATATGTGTGAGTATTATGGGATGGGGATACAGTGAGTATTATGGGATGGGGATATGTGTGAGCATTATGGGATGGGGATACAGTGAGTATTATGGGATGGGGATATGTGTGAGTATTATGGGATGGGGATACAGTGAGTATTATGGGATGTGGATATGTGTGAGTATTGTCGGATGGGGATATGTGTGAGTATTGTGCGATGGGGATATGTGTGAGTATTATGGGATGGGGATACAGTGAGTATTATGGGATGGGGACATGTGTGAGCATTATGGGATGGGGATACAGTGAGTATTATGGGATGGGGATATGTGTGAGTATTATGGGATGGGGATACAGTGAGTATTATGGGATGGGGATACAGTGAGTATTATGGGATGGAGATATGTGTGAGTATTATGGGATGGGGATATGTGTGACTATTATGGGATGGGGATACAGAGAGTATTATGGGATGGGGATACAGTGAGTATTATGGGATGGGGATATGTGTGAGTATTATGGGATGGGGATACAGTGAGTATTATGGGATGGGGATACAGTGAGTATTATGGGATGTGGATATGTGTGCGTATTATGGGATGGGGATATGTGTGAGTATTATGGGATGGGGATATGTGTGAGTATTATGGGATGGGGATACAGTGAGTATTATGGGATGTGGATATGTGTGAGTATTATGGGATGGGGATATGTGTGAGTATTCTGCGATGGCGATATGTGTGCGTATTATGGGATGGGGATACAGTGAGTATTATGGGATGTGGATATGTGTGAGTATTATGGGATGGGGATATGTGTGAGTATTATGGGATGGGGATACAGTGAGTATTATGGGATGGGGATACAGTGAGTATTATGGGATGTGGATATGTATGAGTATTATGGGATGGGGATATGTGTGAGTATAATGGGATGGGGATACAGTGAGTATTATGGGATGGTATACAGTGAGTATTATGGGATGGGGATATGTGTGAGTGTCATGGGATGGGGATATGTGTGAGTATTATGGGATGGGGATATGTGTGAGTATTATGGGATGGGGATACAGAGAGTATTATGGGATGGGGATATGTGTGAGTATTATGGGATGGGGATATGTGTGAGTATTATGGGATGGGGATACAGAGAGTATTATGGGATGGGGATATGTGTGAGTATTATGGGATGGGGATATGTGTGAGTATTATGGGATGGGGATACAGTGAGTATTATGGGATGGGGATATGTGTGAGTATTATGGGATGGGGATATGTGAGAGTATTATGGGATGGGGATATGTGTGAGTATTATGGGATGGGGATATGTGTGAGTATTAAGGGATGGGGATACAGTGAGTATTATGGGATGTGGATATGTGTGAGTATTATGGGATGGGGATATGTGTGAGTATTATGGGATGGGGATACAGTGAGTATTATGGGATGGGGATATGTGTGAGTATTATGGGATGGGGATATGTGTGAGTATTATGGGATGGGGATACAGTGAGTATTATGGGATGGGGATATGTGTGAGTATTATGGGATGGGGATATGTGTGAGTATTATGGGATGGGGATACAGTGAGTATTATGGGATGGGGATACAGTGAGTATTATGGGATGTGGATATGTGTGAGTATTATGGGATGGGGATACAGTGAGTATTATGGGATGGGGATATGTGTGAGTATTATGGGATGGGGATATGTGTGAGTATTATGGGATGGGGATACAGTGAGTATTATGGGATGGGGATACAGTGAGTATTATGGGATGGGGATATGTGTGAGCATTATGGGATGGGGATACAGTGAGTATTATGGGATGGGAATATGTGTGAGTATTATGGGATGGGGATGCAGTGAGTATTATGGGATGGGGATATGTGTGAGTATTATGGGATGGGGATATGTGTGAGTATTATGGGATGGGGATACAGTGAGTATTATGGGATGTGGATATGTGTGAGTATTATGAGATGGGGATATGTGTGAGTATTATGGGATGGGGATACAGTGAGTATTATGGGATGGGGATATGTGTGAGTATTATGGGATGGGGATATGTGTGAGTATTATGGGATGGGGATACAGTGAGTATTATGGGATGGTATACAGTGAGTATTATGGGATGGGGATATGTGTGAGTATTATGGGATGGGGATATGTGTGAGTATTATGGGATGGGGATATGTGTGAGTATTATGGGATGGGGATACAGAGAGTATTATGGGATGGGGATATGTGTGAGTATTATGGGATGGGGATATGTGTGAGTATTATGGGATGGGGATACAGAGAGTATTATGGGATGGGGATATGTGTGAGTATTATGGGATGGGGATATGTGTGAGTATTATGGGATGGGGATACAGTGAGTATTATGGGATGGGGATATGTGTGAGTATTATGGGATGGGGATATGTGTGAGTATTATGGGATGGGGATATGTGTGAGTATTATGGGATGGGGATACAGTGAGTATTATGGGATGTGGATATGTGAGAGTATTATGGGATGGGGATATGTGTGAGTATTATGGGATGGGGATACAGTGAGTATTATGGGATGGGGATATGTGTGAGTATTATGGGATGGGGATATGTGTGAGTATTATGGGATGGAGATACAGTGAGTATTATGGGATGGGGATATGTGTGAGTATTATGGGATGGGGATATGTGTGAGTATTATGGGATGGGGATACAGTGAGTATTATGGGGTGGGGATACAGTGAGTATTATGGGATGTGGATATGTGTGAGTATTATGGGATGGGGATACAGTGAGTATTATGGGATGAGGATACAGTGAGTATTATGGGATGTGGATATGTGTGAGTATTATGGGATAGGGATATGTGTGAGTATCATGCGATGGGGATATGTGTGAGTATTATGGGATGGGGATACAGTGAGTATTATGGGATGGGGATACAGTGAGTATTATGGGATGGGGATATGTGTGAGCATTATGGGATGGGGATACAGTGAGTATTATGGGATGGGGATATGTGTGAGTATTATGGGATGGGGATACAGTGAGTATTATGGGATGGTGATACAGTGAGTATTATGGGATGGAGATATGTGTGAGTATTATGGGATGGGGATATGTGTGAGTATTATGGGATGGGGATATGTGTGAGTATTATGGGATGGGGATACAGTGAGTATTATGGGATGGGGATATGTGTGAGTATTATGGGATGGGGATACAGTGAGTATTATGGGATGTGGATATGTGTGAGTATTATGGGATGGGGATATGTGTGAGTATTATGGGATGGGGATACAGTGAGTATTATGGGATGGGGATATGTGTGAGTATTATGGGATGGGGATATGTGTGAGTATTATGGGATGGGGATACAGTGAGTATTATGGGATGGTATACAGTGAGTATTATGGGATGGGGATATGTGTGAGTATTATGGGATGGGGATATGTGTGAGTATTATGGGATGGGGATATGTGTGAGTATTATGGGATGGGGATACAGAGAGTATTATGGGATGGGGATATGTGTGAGTATTATGGGATGGGGATATGTGTGAGTATTATGGGATGGGGATACAGAGAGTATTATGGGATGGGGATATGTGTGAGTATTATGGGATGGGGATATGTGTGAGTATTATGGGATGGGGATACAGTGAGTATTATGGGATGGGGATATGTGTGAGTATTATGGGATGGGGATATGTGTGAGTATTATGGGATGGGGATATGTGTGAGTATTATGGGATGGGGATACAGTGAGTATTATGGGATGTGGATATGTGTGAGTATTATGGGATGGGGATATGTGTGAGTATTATGGGATGGGGATACAGTGAGTATTATGGGATGGGGATATGTGTGAGTATTATGGGATGGGGATATGTGTGAGTATTATGGGATGGGGATACAGTGAGTATTATGGGATGGGGATATGTGTGAGTATTATGGGATGGGGATATGTGTGAGTATTATGGGATGGGGATACAGTGAGTATTATGGGGTGGGGATACAGTGAGTATTATGGGATGTGGATATGTGTGAGTATTATGGGATGGGGATACAGTGAGTATTATGGGATGGGGATATGTGTGAGTATTATGGGATGGGGATATGTGTGAGTATTATGGGATGAGGATACAGTGAGTATTATGGGATGTGGATATGTGTGAGTATTATGGGATGGGGATATGTGTGAGTATTATGCGATGGGGATATGTGTGAGTATTATGGGATGGGGATACAGTGAGTATTATGGGATGGGGTTACAGTGAGTATTATGGGATGGGGATATGTGTGAGCATTATGGGATGGGGATACAGTGAGTATTATGGGATGGGGATATGTGTGAGTATTATGGGATGGGGATACAGTGAGTATTATGGGATGGTGATACAGTGAGTATTATGGGATGGGGATACAGTGAGTATTATGGGATGTGGATATGTGTGAGTATTATGGGATGGGGATACAGTGAGTATTATGGGATGGGGATATGTGTGAGTATTATGGGATGGGGATATGTGTGAGTATTATGGGATGAGGATACAGTGAGTATTATGGGATGTGGATATGTGTGAGTATTATGGGATGGGGATATGTGTGAGTATTATGCGATGGGGATATGTGTGAGTATTATGGGATGGGGATACAGTGAGTATTATGGGATGGGGTTACAGTGAGTATTATGGGATGGGGATATGTGTGAGCATTATGGGATGGGGATACAGTGAGTATTATGGGATGGGGATATGTGTGAGTATTATGGGATGGGGATACAGTGAGTATTATGGGATGGTGATACAGTGAGTATTATGGGATGGGGATACAGTGAGTATTATGGGATGGGGATATGTGTGAGTATTATGGGATGGGGATACAGTGAGTATTATGGGATGGGGATACAGTGAGTATTATGGGATGTGGATATGTGTGAGTATTATGGGATGGGGATATGTGTGAGTATTATGGGATGGGGATACAGTGAGTATTATGGGATGGGGATACAGTGAGTATTATGGGATGTGGATATGTGTGAGTATTATGGGATGGGGATATGTGTGAGTATTATGGGATGGGGATATGTGTGAGTATTATGGGATGGGGATACAGTGAGTATTATGGGATGTGGATATGTGTGAGTATTATGGGATGGGGATATGTGTGAGTATTCTGCGATGGCGATATGTGTGAGTATTATGGGATGGGGATACAGTGAGTATTATGGGATGGGGATATGTGTGAGCATTATGGGATGGGGATACAGTGAGTATTATGGGATGGGGATATGTGTGAGTATTATGGGATGGGGATACAGTGAGTATTATGGGATGGGGATACAATGAGTATAATCGGATGGGGATATGTGTGAGTATTATGGGATGGGGATACAGAGAGTATTATGGGATGGGGATACAGTGAGTATTATGGGATGTGGATACAGTGTGTATTATGGGATGGGGATACAGTGAGTATTATGGGATGGGGATACAGTGAGTATTATGGGATGGGGATATGTGTGAGTATTATGGGATGGGGATATGTGTGAGGATTATGGGATGGGGATATGTGTGAGTATTATGGGATGGGGATATGTGTGAGTATTATGGGATGGGGATATGTGTGAGTATTATGGGACGGATATATGTGTGAGTATTATGGGATGGGGATATGTGTGAGTATTTTGGGATGGGGATACAGAGAGTATTATGGGATAGGGATACAGTGAGTAT
This sequence comes from Pristiophorus japonicus, assembly GCF_044704955.1. Lineage (NCBI taxonomy): Eukaryota > Metazoa > Chordata > Chondrichthyes > Pristiophoridae > Pristiophorus > Pristiophorus japonicus. The sequence continues at coordinate 330,426 of NW_027254482.1, forward strand.
TATGGGATGGGGATACAGAGAGTATTATGGGATGGGGATACAGTGAGTATTATGGGATGGGGATACAGTGAGTATTATGGGATGGGGATATGTGTGAGTATTATGGGATGGGGATATGTGTGAGTATTATGGGATGGGGATACAGTGAGTATTATGGGATGGGGATATGTGTGAGTACTGTGGGATGGGGATACAGAGAGTATTATGGGATGGGGACACAGTGAGTATTATGGGATGGGGATACAGTGAGTATTATGGGATGGGGACACAGTGAGTATTATGGGATGGGGATATGTATGAGTATTATGGGATGGGGATACAGAGAGTATTATGGGATGGGGATATGTGTGAGTATTATGGGATGGGGATACAGTGCGTATTATGGGATGGGGATACAGAGAGTATTATCGGATGGGGATATGTGTGAGTATTATGGGATGGGGATATCTGTGAGTATTATGGGATGGGGATACAGTGAGTATTATGGGATGGGGATATGTGTGAGTATTATGGGATGGGGATACAGAGAGTATTATGGGATGGTGAGACACTGAGTATTATGGGATGGGGATACAGTGAGTATTATGGGATGGGGATATGTGTGAGTATTATGGGATGGGGACACAGTGAGTATTATGGGATGGGGATATGTGTGCGTATTATGGGATGGGGATACAGAGAGTATTATGGGATGGTGAGACACTGAGTATTATGGGATGGGGATACAGTGAGTATTATGGGATGGGGATACAGTGAGTATTATGGGATGGGGATATGTGTGAGTATTATGGGATAGGGACACAGTGAGTATTATGGGATGGGGATACAGAGAGTATTATGGGATGGTGATATATGTGAGTATTATGGGATGGGGATACAGTGAGTATTATGGGATGGGGATATGTGTGAGTATTATGGGATGGGGATACAGAGAGTATTATGGGATGGGGATATCTGTGAGTATTATGGGATGAGGATACAGTGAGTATTATGGGATGGGGATACAGTGAGTATTATGGGATGGGGATACAGGGAGTGAGTATTATGGGATGGGGATATGTGTGAGTATTATGGGATGGGGATACAGAGAGTATTATGGGATGGGGATATGTGTGAGTATTATGGGATGGGGATACAGGGAGTGAGTATTATGGGATGGGGATACAGTGAGTATTATGGGATGGGGATACAGAGAGTATTATGGGATGGGATACAGTGAGTATTATGGGATGGGGATATGTGTAAGTATTATGGGATGGGGATATGTGTGAGTATTATTGGATGGGGTACAGAGAGTAATATGGGATGGTGATATGTGTGAGTTTTATGGGATGGGGATACAGTGAGTATAATCGGATGGGGATATGTGTGAGTATTATGTGATGGGGATACAGAGAGTATTATGGGATGGGGATACAGTGAGTATTATGGGATGTGGATACAGTGAGTATTATGGGATGGGGATATGTGTGAGTATTATGGGATGGGGATACAGTGAGTATTATGGGATGGGGATATGTGTGAGTATTATGGGATGGGGATATGTGTGCGTATTATGGGAATGGGATACAGTGAGTATTATGGGATGGGGATATGTGTGAGTATTATGGGATGGGGATATGTGTGAGTATTATGGGATGGGGATACAGTGAGTATTATGGGATGAGGATATGTGTGAGTATTATGGGATGGGGATACAGTGAGTATTATGGGATGGGGATATGTGTGAGTATTATGGGATGGGGATATGTGTGAGTATTATGGGATGGGGATACAGTGAGTATTATGGGATGGGGATACAGTGAGTATTATGGGATGGGGTATGTGTGGGCATTATGGGATGGGGATACAGTGAGTATTATGGGATGGGAATATGTGTGAGTATTATGGGATGGGGATACAGTGAGTATTATGGGATGGGGATACAGTGAGTATTATGGGATGGAGATATGTGTGAGTATTATGGGATGGGGATACAGAGAGTATTATGGGATGGGGATACAGTGAGTATTATGGGATGGGGATATGTGTGAGTATTATGGGATGGGGATATGTGTGAGTATTATGGGATGGGGATATGTGTGAGTATTATGGGATGGGGATACAGAGAGTATTATGGGATGGGGATACAGTGAGTATTATGGGATGTGGATACAGTGAGTATTATGGGATGGGGATATGTGTGAGTATTATGGGATGGGGATACAGTGAGTATTATGGGATGGGGATATGTGTGAGTATTATGGGATGGGGATATGTGTGTGTATTATGGGATGGGGATACAGTGAGTATTATGGGATGGGGATATGTGTGAGTATTATGGGATGGGGATATGTGTGAGTATTATGGGATGGGGATACAGTGAGTATTATGGGATGTGGATATGTGTGAGTATTATGGGATGGGGATACAGTGAGTATTATGGGATGGGGATATGTGTGAGTATTATGGGATGGGGATATGTGTGAGTATTATGGGATGGGGATACAGTGAGTATTATGGGATGGGGATACAGTGAGTATTATGGGATGGGGATATGTGTGAGCATTATGGGATGGGGATACAGTGAGTATTATGGGATGGGGATATGTGTGAGTATTATGGGATGGGGATACAGTGAGTATTATGGGATGGGGATACAGTGAGTATTATGGGATGGAGATATGTGTGAGTATTATGGGATGGGGATATGTGTGAGTATTATGGGATGGGGATACAGAGAGTATTATGGGATGGGGATACAGTGAGTATTATGGGATGCGGATATGTGTGAGTATTATGGGATGGGGATACAGTGAGTATTATGGGATGGGGATACAGTGAGTATTATGGGATGTGGATATGTGTGAGTATTATGGGATGGGGATATGTGTGAGTATTCTGCGATGGCGATATGTGTGAGTATTATGGGATGGGGATACAGTGAGTATTATGGGATGTGGATATGTGTGAGTATTATGGGATGGGGATATGTGTGAGTATTATGGGATGGGGATATGTGTGAGTATTCTGCGATGGCGATATGTGTGAGTATTATGGGATGGGGATACAGTGAGTATTATGGGATGGGTATATGTGTGAGTATTATGGGATGTGGATACAGTGAGTATTATGGGATGGGGATATGTGTGAGTATTATGGGATGGGGATATGTGTGAGTATTATGGGATGGGGATACAGTGAGTATTATGGGATGTGGATATGTGTGAGTATTATGGGATGGGGATATGTGTGAGTATTATGGGATGGGGATATGTGTGAGTATTATGGGATGGGGATATGTGTGAGTATTATGGGATGGTATACAGTGAGTATTATGGGATGGGGATATGTGTGAGTATTATGGGATGGGGATATGTGTGAGTATTATGGGATGGGGATATGTGTGAGTATTATGGGATGGGGATACAGAGAGTATTATGGGATGGGGATATGTGTGAGTATTATGGGATGGGGATATGTGTGAGTATTATGGGATGGGGATACAGTGAGTATTATGGGATGGGGTTATGTGTGAGTATTATGGGATGGGGATATGTGTGAGTATTATGGGATGGGGATACAGTGAGTATTATGGGATGTGGATATGTGTGAGTATTATGGGATGGGGATATGTGTGAGTATTATGGGATGGGGATACAGTGAGTATTATGGGATGGGGATATGTGTGAGTATAATGGGATGGGGATATGTGTGAGTATTATGGGATGGGGATACAGTGAGTATTATGGGATGGGGATATGTGTGAGTATAATGGGATGGGGATATGTGTGAGTATTATGGGATGGGGATACAGTGAGTATTATGGGATGGGGATACAGTGAGTATTATGGGATGTGGATATGTGTGAGTATTATGGGATGGGGATACAGTGAGTATTATGGGATGGGGATATGTGTGAGTATTATGGGATGGGGATATGTGTGAGTATTATGGGATGAGGATACAGTGAGTATTATGGGATGTGGATATGTGTGAGTATTATGGGATGGGGATATGTGTGAGTATTATGCGATGGGGATATGTGTGAGTATTATGGGATGGGGATACAGTGAGTATTATGGGGTGGGGATACAGTGAGTATTATGGGATGGGGATATGTGTGAGCATTATGGGATGGGGATACAGTGAGTATTATGGGATGGGGATATGTGTGAGTATTATGGGATGGGGATACAGTGAGTATTATGGGATGGTGATACAGTGAGTATTATGGGATGGAGATATGTGTGAGTATTATGGGATGGGGATATGTGTGAGTATTATGGGATGGGGATACAGAGAGTATTATGGGATGGGGATACAGTGAGTATTATGGGATGGGGATATGTGTGAGTATTATGGGATGGGGATACAGTGAGTATTATGGGATGGGGATACAGTGAGTATTATGGGATGTGGATATGTGTGAGTATTATGGGATGGGGATATGTGTGAGTATTATGGGATGGGGATATGTGTGAGTATTATGGGATGGGGATACAGTGAGTATTATGGGATGTGGATATGTGTGAGTATTATGGGATGGGGATATGTGTGAGTATTCTGCGATGGCGATATGTGTGAGTATTATGGGATGGGGATACAGTGAGTATTATGGGATGGGGATATGTGTGAGTTTTATGGGATGGGGATACAGTGAGTATAATCGGATGGGGATATGTGTGAATATTATGTGATGGGGATACAGAGAGTATTATGGGATGGGGATACAGTGAGTATTATGGGATGTGGATACAGTGAGTTTTATGGGATGGGGATATGTGTGAGTATTATGGGATGGGGATACAGTGAGCATTATGGGATGGGGATATGTGTGAGTATTATGGGATGGGGATATGTGTGAGTATTATGGGATGGGGATACAGTGAGTATTATGGGATGGGGATATGTGTGAGTATTATGGGATGGGGATATGTGTGAGTATTATGGGATGGGGATACAGTGAGTATTATGGGATGGGGATATGTGTGAGTATTATGGGATGGGGATACAGTGAGTATTATGGGATGGGGATATGTGTGAGTATTATGGGATGGGGATATGTGTGAGTATTATGGGATGGGGATACAGTGAGTATTATGGGATGCGGATACAGTGAGTATTATGGGATGGGGTATGTGTGAGCATTATGGGATGGGGATACAGTGAGTATTATGGGATGGGAATATGTGAGTATTATGGGATGGGGATACAGTGAGTATTATGGGATGGGGATACAGTGAGTATTATGGGATGGAGATATGTGTGAGTATTATGGGATGGGGATACAGAGAGTATTATGGGATGGGGATACAGTGAGTATTATGGGATGGGGATATGTGTGAGTATTATGGGATGGGGATATGTGTGAGTATTATGGGATGGGGATATGTGTGAGTATTATGGGATGGGGATACAGAGAGTATTATGGGATGGGGATACAGTGAGTATTATGGGATGTGGATACAGTGAGTATTATGGGATGGGGATATGTGTGAGTATTATGGGATGGGGATACAGTGAGTATTATGGGATGGGGATATGTGTGAGTATTATGGGATGTGGATATGTGTGAGTATTATGGGATGGGGATATGTGTGAATATTATGGGATGGGGATATGTGTGAGTATTATGGGATGGGGATACAGTGAGTATTATGGGATGTGGATATGTGTGAGTATTATGGGATGGGGATATGTGTGAGTATTCTGCGATGGCGATATGTGTGAGTATTATGGGATGGGGATACAGTGAGTATTATGGGATGGGGATATGTGTGAGTTTTATGGGATGGGGATACAGTGAGTATAATCGGATGGGGATATGTGTGAGTATTATGTGATGGGGATACAGAGAGTATTATGGGATGGGGATACAGTGAGTATTATGGGATGTGGATACAGTGAGTATTATGGGATGGGGATATGTGTGAGTATTATGGGATGGGGATACAGTGAGCATTATGGGATGGGGATATGTGTGAGTATTATGGGATGGGGATATGTGTGAGTATTATGGGATGGGGATACAGTGAGTATTATGGGATGGGGATATGTGTGAGTATTATGGGATGGGGATATGTGTGAGTATTATGGGATGGGGATACAGTGAGTATTATGGGATGGGGATATGTGTGAGTATTATGGGATGGGGATACAGTGAGTATTATGGGATGGGGATATGTGTGAGTATTATGGGATGGGGATATGTGTGAGTATTATGGGATGGGGATACAGTGAGTATTATGGGATGGGGATACAGTGAGTATTATGGGATGGGGTATGTGTGAGCATTATGGGATGGGGATACAGTGAGTATTATTGGATGGGAATATGTGTGAGTATTATGGGATGGGGATACAGTGAGTATTATGGGATGGGGATACAGTGAGTATTATGGGATGGAGATATGTGTGAGTATTATGGGATGGGGATACAGAGAGTATTATGGGATGGGGATACAGTGAGTATTATGGGATGGGGATATGTGTGAGTATTATGGGATGGGGATATGTGTGAGTATTATGGGATGGGGATACAGAGAGTATTATGGGATGGGGATACATTGAGTATTATGGGATGTGGATACAGTGAGCATTATGGGATGGGGATATGTGTGAGTATTATGGGATGGGGATACAGTGAGTATTATGGGATGGGGATATGTGTGAGTATTATGGGATGGGGATATGTGTGAGTATTATGGGATGGGGATACAGTGAGTATTATGGGATGGGGATATGTGTGAGTATTATGGGATGGGGATATGTGTGAGTATTATGGGATGGGGATACAGTGAGTATTATGGGATGTGGATATGTGTGAGTATTATGGGATGGGGATACAGTGAGTATTATGGGATGGGGATATGTGTGAGTATTATGGGATGGGGATATGTGTGAGTATTATGGGATGGGGATACAGTGAGTATTATGGGATGGGGATACAGTGAGTATTATGGGATGGGGATATGTGTGAGCATTATGGGATGGGGATACAGTGAGTATTATGGGATGGGGATATGTGTGAGTATTATGGGATGGGGATACAGTGAGTATTATGGGATGGGGATACAGTGAGTATTATGGGATGGAGATATGTGTGAGTATTATGGGATGGGGATATGTGTGAGTATTATGGGATGGGGATACAGAGAGTATTATGGGATGGGGATACAGTGAGTATTATGGGATGGGGATATGTGTGAGTATTATGGGATGGGGATACAGTGAGTATTATGGGATGGGGATACAGTGAGTATTATGGGATGTGGATATGTGTGAGTATTATGGGATGGGGATATGTGTGAGTATTCTGCGATGGCGATATGTGTGAGTATTATGGGATGGGGATACAGTGAGTATTATGGGATGTGGATATGTGTGAGTATTATGGGATGGGGATATGTGTGAGTATTATGGGATGGGGATATGTGTGAGTATTCTGCGATGGCGATATGTGTGAGTATTATGGGATGGGGATACAGTGAGTATTATGGGATGGGTATATGTGTGAGTATTATGGGATGGGGATACAGTGAGTATTATGGGATGGGGATATGTGTGAGTATTATGGGATGGGGATATGTGTGAGTATTATGGGATGGGGATATGTGTGAGTATTATGGGATGGGGATACAGTGAGTATTATGGGATGTGGATATGTGTGAGTATTATGGGATGGGGATATGTGTGAGTATTATGGGATGGGGATATGTGTGAGTATTATGGGATGGGGATATGTGTGAGTATTATGGGATGGGGATACAGTGAGTATTATGGGATGGTATACAGTGAGTATTATGGGATGGGGATATGTGTGAGTATTATGGGATGGGGATATGTGTGAGTATTATGGGATGGGGATATGTTTGAGTATTATGGGATGGGGATACAGAGAGTATTATGGGATGGGGATATGTGTGAGTATTATGGGATGGGGATATGTGTGAGTATTATGGGATGGGGATACAGTGAGTATTATGGGATGGGGTTATGTGTGAGTATTATGGGATGGGGATATGTGTGAATATTATGGGATGGGGATACAGTGAGTATTATGGGATGTGGATATGTGTGAGTATTATGGGATGGGGATATGTGTGAGTATTATGGGATGGGGATACAGTGAGTATTATGGGATGGGGACATGTGTGAGTATTATGGGATGGGGATATGTGTGAGTATTATGGGATGGGGATACAGTGAGTATTATGGGATGGGGATATGTGTGAGTGTTATGGGATGGGGATATGTGTGAGTATTATGGGATGGGGATACAGTGAGTATTATGGGATGGGGATACAGTGAGTATTGTGGGATGTGGATATGTGTGAGTATTATGGGATGGGGATACAGTGAGTATTATGGGATGGGGATATGTGTGAGTATTATGGGATGTGGATATGTGTGAGTATTATGGGATGAGGATACAGTGAGTATTATGGGATGTGGATATGTGTGAGTATTATGGGATGGGGATATGTGTGAGTATTATGCGATGGGGATATGTGTGAGTATTATGGGATGGGGATACAGTGAGTATTATGGGGTGGGGATACAGTGAGTATTATGGGATGGGGATATGTGTGAGCATTATGGGATGGGGATACAGTGAGTATTATGGGATGGGGATATGTGTGAGTATTATGGGATGGGGATACAGAGAGTATTATGGGATGGGGATACAGTGAGTATTATGGGATGGGGATGTGTGTGAGTATTATGGGATGGGGATACAGTGAGTATTATGGGATGTGGATATGTGTGAGTATTATGGGATGGGGATATGTGTGAGTATTATGGGATGGGGATATGTGAGAGTATTATGGGATGGGGATACGTGTGAGTATTATGGGATGGGGATACAGTGAGTATTATGGGATGTGGATATGTGTGAGTATTATGGGATGGGGATATGTGTGAGTATTATGGGATGGGTATACAGTGAGTATTATGGGATGGGGATACAGTGAATATTATGGGATGGGGATATGTGTGAGCATTATGGGATGGGGATACAGTGAGTATTATGGGATGGGGATATGTGTGAGTATTATGGGATAGGGATACAGTGAGTATTATGGGATGGGGATACAGTGAGTATAATCGGATGGGGATATGTGTGAGTATTATGGGATGGGGATACAGTGAGTATTATGGGATGGGGATACATTGAGTATTATGGGATGGGGATACAGTGAGTATTATGGGATGTGGATACAGAGAGTATTATGGGATGGGGATATGTGTGAGTATTATGGGATGGGGATATGTGTGAGTATTATGGGATGGGGATACAGTGAGTATTATGGGATGGGGATATGTGTGAGTACTGTGGGATTGGGACACAGAGAGTATTATGGGATGGGGACACAGTGAGTATTATGGGATGGGGATACAGTGAGTATTATGGGATGGGGACACAGTGAGTATTATGGGGTGGGGATATGTATGAGTATTATGGGATGGGGATACAGAGAGTATTATGGGATGGGGATATGTGTGAGTATTATGGGATGGGGATACAGTGCGTATTATGGGATGGGGATACAGAGAGTATTATGGGATGGGGATATGTGTGAGTATTATGGGATGGGGATACAGAGAGTATTATGGGATGGGGATATCTGTGAGTATTATGCGATGGGGATACAGTGAGTATTATGGGATAGGGATATGTGTGAGTATTATGGGATGGGGATACAGAGAGTATTATGGGATGGTGAGACACTGAGTATTATGGGATGGGGATACAGTGAGTATTATGCGATGGGGATATGTGTGAGTATTATGGGATGGGGACACAGTGAGTATTATGGGATGGGGATATGTGTGAGTATTATGGGATGGGGCTACGGAGAGTATTATGGGATGGTGAGACACTGAGTATTATGGGATGGGGATACAGTGAGTATTATGGGATGGGGATACAGTGAGTATTATGGGATGGGGATATGTGTGAGTATTATGGGATGGGGACACAGTGAGTCTTATGGGATGGGGATACAGAGAGTATTATGGGATGGTGATATGTGTGAGTATTATGGGATGGGGATACAGTGAGTATTATGGGATGGGGATATGTGTGAGTATTATGGGATGGGGATACAGAGAGTATTATGGGATGGGGATATCTGTGAGTATTATGGGATGGGGATACAGTGAGTATTATGGGATGGGGATACAGTGAGTATTATGGGATGGGGATACAGCGAGTGAGTATTGTGGGATGGGGAAATGTGTGAGTATTATGGGATAGGGATACAGAGATTATTATGGGATGGGGATACAGTGAGTATTGTGGGATGGGGATACAGAGAGTATTATGGGATGGGGATATGTGTGAGTATTATGGGATGGGGATACAGGGAGTGAGTATTATGGGATGGGGATACAGTGAGTATTATGGGATGGGGATACAGAGAGTATTATGGGATGGGGATACAGTGAGTATTATGGGATGGGGATATGTGTGAGTATTATGGGATGGGGTACAGAGAGTATTATGGGATGGTGATATGTGTGAGTTTTATGGGATGGGGATACAGTGAGTATAATCGGATGGGGATATGTGTGAGTATTATGGTATGGGGATACAGAGAGTATTATGGGATGGGGATACAGTGAGTATTATGGGATGTGGATACAGTGAGTATTATGGGATGGGGATATGTGTGAGTATTATGGGATGGGGATACAGTGAGTATTATGGGATGGGGATATGTGTGAGTATTGTGGGATGGGGATATGTGTGAGTATTATGGGATGGGGATACAGTGAGTATTATGGGATGGGGATATGTGTGAGTATTATGGGATGGGGATATGTGTGAGTATTATGGGATGGGGATACAGTGAGTATTATGGGATGGGGATACAGTGAGTATTATGGGATGAGGATATGTGTGAGTATTATGGGATGGGGATACAGTGAGTATTATGGGATGGGGATATGTGTGAGTATTATGGGATGGGGATATGTGCGAGTATTATGGGATGGGGATACAGTGAGTATTATGGGATGGGGATACAGTGAGTATTATGGGATGGGGATATGTGTGAGCATTATGGGATGGGGATACAGTGAGTATTATGGGATGGGGATATGTGTGAGTATTATGGGATGGGGATACAGTGAGTATTATGGGATGGGGATACAGTGAGTATTATGGGATGGAGATATGTGTGAGTATTATGGGATGGGGATATGTGTGAGTATTATGGGATGGGGATACAGAGAGTATTATGGGATGGGGACACAGTGAGTATTATGGGATGGGGATATGTGTGAGTATTATGGGATGGGGATACAGTGAGTATTATGGGATGGGGATACAGTGAGTATTATGGGATGGGGATATGTGTGAGTATTATGGGATGGGGATATGTGTGAGTATTATGGGATGGGGATATGTGTGAGTATTCTGCGATGGCGATATGTGTGAGTATTATGGGATGGGGATACAGTGAGTATTATGGGATGTGGATATGTGTGAGTATTATGGGATGGGGATATGTGTGAGTATTATGGGATGGGGATATGTGTGAGTATTATGGGATGGGGATACAGAGAGTATTATGGGATGGGGATATGTGTGAGTATTATGGGATGGGGATA